>NC_138736.1:2801354-2828854 GCF_965113295.1 Leuciscus leuciscus
TGATCAGCAAAATCATCATATTAGAGTGATTTGTGAAGGATCATGTGACACTGAAGACTGGAGTAATGATGCTGAAAGTTCAGCTTTGATCACAGGAATAAATTACACTTTACTATATATTCACATAGAAAATGGTTATTTTACATTGTAATAATATTTCACAATTTTACTGTTTTTACTGTATTAAAATTTTTAGTTGAGCTGTATAATTTTGTATTATTTATTTGCTACTTGACAAATTTTTTTTATAAAATAACTACTGCTGATAAGAATTTGTATTATTATTTATTATTAATATCATTATGCCACTATTTAAAACAGATATTACAGATATTAAATTCACACACACACACTCACAGACACACACACACACACACACACAAACACAAACACACACACATAATAAAAAAAAAATATAGATATGCAGAACCAATTTTTAGTTTAGTCCTGTAAAATTTTGAATTATTTATTTGTCTCACGTCTGCTATTTGACATAAAAAAAGACTAATAAAATAACTGCTGCCTATTATTTATTATCAATATTACTGTCTCCATTTAAACACACAAAAGCTGTTCTACCTTCACTTTTTCCATTCTTCGAACACCTACTTTCATAATGACACGTTGTCCATTTGTTATGATGCAAATGGGTTTAACGAGGCTTCAGGGAAACAGAAAAACGCAAAGCCGATTGTCAGATATAGCAGAGTTATGAGAACAGCTGTGAGCTTCATGAACAGCGGGACTGAAGAGTGTTTGCAGACGATAAACTAAGAGCTCTTCTTCTGTCAGTGTTTCTATCGGTCTATACGATCTGCACCGACACAGATATTCACCACCGACCGCTAACACTCACACACACACACACACACACACTAACACTTACATGGTTTGCCACGTCTCCACCAATAGCTGTGCTGGTCTTCACATATTCAGACACTGAACCGCTCAGCAAAAGGTCGAACGCCTCCATGCTCTGGGATTCGCCTTAGAATCAAAGAGAGAGAACAACAACACCACAGAAATCAGTGTGACAGAATAAACATTACTGGGGCGTTAGACGTTAGAGTTGGGGGAAACACTACTGTTTGGGGTCAGTAAGACTGTTTTTCAAAGAAGATTACTACTCTTATTCAGCAAGGATGCATTAAAGTGACAGTAAAGACATTAGTAATGTTACAAAATGTTGAACTTTCTATTCATCAAAGAATCGTGAACAAAAAATGCATCATTTCTTGAGCATCAAATCATCATATTAGAGTGATTTCTGAAGGATCATGTGACACATGAGTAATGATGCTGAAAATGCAGCTTTGATCACAGGAATAAATTACACTTTCCTATATATTCACATAGAATATGGTTATTTTACATTGTAATAATATTTCACAATTTCTCTGTTTTTACTGTATTAAACTTTTGAACGGTAGAGTATATTTTGGGAACTTTTTAGATTTTTGACAAGGCGATGAAATATAGAGATCAACCGATATTCTTCTTTAAGAAAAGTAGATGGTTTTTATATGTTTATTGTCTGATATGCAAACTTTTAGTTGTCCTGTACAATTTTGTATTATTTATTTGTCTTATTTCTGTTATTTGACACAAAAAAAAAAATACTAACAAAATAACTACTGTCAATAATAAGAATTTTTATTATTATTTATTATTAATATCATGTGCCACTATTTAAACCAGATATTACAGATATTATAAACACACTCACAGACACACACACTCAGACACACACACTCACACACACTCACAGACACACACACTCACAGACACACACACTCACAGACACACACACACACACACACACACACACACACACACACACACACACACACACACACACACACACACACACACACACACACACACACACACACAGACACACACACACACTCAGACACACTCACAGACACACACACTGACAGACACACACACACACACACACACACACACACACACACTCACAGACACTCACAGACACACACACTCACAGACACTCACAGACACACACACTCACAGACACTCACAGACACACACACTCACAGACACTCACAGACACACACACTCACACACACTCACAGACACTCACAGACACTCACAGACACACACTCACAGACACACACACTCACAGACACACACACACACACACACACACACACACACACACACACACACTCACAGACACACACACACACACACACACACACACACACACAGACACACACACACACACTCACACACACTCACAGACACTCACAGACACACACACTCACAGACACACACACTCACAGACACACACACACACTCACAGACACTCACAGACACTCACAGACACTCACAGACACAGACACTCACAGACACTCACAGACACTCACAGACACTCACAGACACACACTCACAGACACACACACACACACACACACACACACACACACACACACACACAGACACTCACAGACACACAGACTCACAGACACACACACTCACACACACACACAGACACACACACTCACAGACACTCACAGACACTCACAGACACTCACAGACACACACACTCACAGACACTCACAGACACACACACTCACAGACACTCACAGACACACACACTCACAGACACTCACACTCACAGACACACACACACACACACACACACACACACACACACACACACACACACACACACACACAGACACACACACACAGACACACACACTCACAGACACACACACTCACAGACACTCACAGACACACACACTCACAGACACTCACAGACACACACACTCACAGACACTCACAGACACACACACTCACAGACACACACACACACACACACACACACACACACACACACTCACAGACACACACACTCACAGACACACACACTCACAGACACACACACTCACACACACTCACAGACACACACACTCACAGACACACACACTCACAGACACACACACTCACAGACACACACACACACACAGACACACACACACACACACACACACACACACACACACACACACACACACACACACACACACACACACACACACTCACAAAAATTAAATGCAAATAAATGTTAGTTAACCTAAATATAGTCCATCACGAAAACCACTATTCAGAAAACACTGAAGAAAAAACCAACACAAATCTGGAGGAGGCAAAAGCTAATACTGTATCATATTATATTATATATATTTCAGACTATGTGCAGTTTGCCACGGCTAATGCCACTCTGCTCCTGTGAGAATATTTTTCCCATGAAGAAAAACCCCCTAAAGTCAGAGTTCTTCTCTTTAAGATAATCAGTAGAGTCACAGACGATGCCCAGTGGACTCATCAAAACGAACCAGACATGCTTACAACTATTAATATATATTCAGAACTGCTTTCAAGATTTTTCAAGCAAAGCCCTGTGGTACTTGTGGTACCTCCGTTGGTCATGTGACTGCTGATGATGTCACCGTTGGCCACGCCCCCAGGCCCGAACTGTAGTTTACCAGCCACCGCCTCCAGACGAACCACTGCTTTCTCCAGACGCTCGACCAGCGCTTCCATAACAGCGTTCCTGCAGAAACACAGTAAACCATGAAGGTAAAAGAGTAGCAAAACTCGAGAGAATGTAGATGTTGAATTTGAGAACATGTACAATAAATATTCGTACTTGTACGCTAAAATGTACACTCACAGCTCCGATGTGAAAACCTGTCACATAAAAATCTGAAGTTGAATGTTGAGATTTGCACTCGCAGACAATAGTCACAAACCTGTATTCTGAATCTGAAGCTGCAGACGAGTAGTCACAAATGTGTAAAATGCCATTCACAGAAACACAAAGACAGACACAAACTTGTAATATGTATTTGCATTTATTCTTACGTTCACATTCGCACTACAACCACAATTAGTCACTTGCAACTTCTCAAATCTGTCACTGCAATTTCAAATTTCTCGCCTTGATTTTTCCAACTCTTTTCACGATATATTAGATGCAAAACTAACTTGTGCAAACTCTGGGTCTGTGCTGCTAGATTGGAGTATCTAAAGTTGAGATGTCCAGGTTTGTTCTGTGAAGAAAGCATCCTGACTTTCTTTCTCAATAGTAGTTTGGTAATAACTAATGATCTTTGCAACGGAAGTGAATCAATCAACTAACATTAGCTGGACAATAACTTTATTCTAGACCTGCTGTAAAGCCCAAACAAACTTTAATTTCCTATTATCACTGTAAAGCTGCTTTGAAACAATCTATATTGTCAAAAGTGCTTTATAAATGAAGGAGACTTGACTTGACGTAGGTTGTGATCTGTCTACCATTGACAACATTTATGTCTCACGTTACACCTTAGAGATCCCACACACCTGGCTTAAGACATTTCTTAAAGGAACATGCCGACTTTTTGGGACTTTAGCTTATTCCCCGTATCCCCCAGAGTTAGATAAGTCCACACATACCCTTCTCATCTCCGTGCGTGCCGTAACTCTGTCTGACGCACCCACCGCTAGCCTAGCTTAGCACAAAGACTGGAGGTAAATGGCTCCAGCTAGCATACTGCTCTCAATAAGTGACAAAATAACGCCAACATTTTCCTATTTACATGTTGTGATTTGTATAACAAGGTCACATGAGACACAGCCATCTTCTAACCGTATACATACTGGGAACTATATTCTCAGAAGGCGAAGCACTGCTACTTCTGCGGAGTGATTTGCTCGCTGCACCTGAGACCTTGTGACCTTGTTATTTGTACACGCTGTGACTATACAAATCAATACATGTAAATAGGAAAATGTTGGTGTTATTTTGTCACTTATTGTGAGCAGTATGCTAGCTGGAGCCGTTTACCTCCAGTCTTTGTGCTAAGCTAGGCTAGCGGTGTGTGCGTCAGACAGAGTTACGGCACGCACAGAGATGAGAAGGATATGTGTGGACTTATCTAACTCTGGGGGATACGGGGAATAAGCTAAAGTCACAAAAGTTCGGCGTGTTCCTTTAACTCCTCTACCTTATTAGATCAATTAAAAAGTTTCTTGAACAGCACTTATTGTAGGATGGTTCATGCTCTTAACTCCTCTGGTATTTATGCATCAGTATTTCATTCTTTGTTATGCTTGAGTTATATACAGTATGTATCTATTTTTTATTTTTTTTATTATTATAATTTTTTTGTCTTAGTGTTATAATTGTGCAAGAGCTCAACAAGAAAAATTCCAGACAACCTGTTTGTTATTGCAAAAAATAAATAACTAAATAACCCAGCGTTACGGCCTGTGAAAGCGCTTTGATTTGTTGGGACTTCGTGACCGGAGTACCAGTCAGTTCAATAAAACACTCCCTGCTCCCTGTAACGGTCAAACGACAGCACGTATCCCACAGAAACATGACAACAATAATTATGAGGGAAGATTTATTAACTTTCTTGGAGGTCTCGTGCAAAAATGTTGCAAGAATGAGCCTGGAGTTGGCAATGTGAATAACATTTCTGTATTACTTAAAGTCACCATGAAATCAAATCAATATTTCAGCATTTATTCTTAATGATTTATCCATGATGCACATCATTATTTTCATAAATTCATAATCTTGAATCAGAATAACTTCCCCTTCCTCTTCTATGATGATGAGGGCGGAGCAACCTGTCACTCACATGAGAACAGCCAATAGCAAACCACAACCATCCAATCAATTCCCTACAGACAAAATCAAGCCCCGCCCCTTACATTTGATCTTGTTCCAGAAGCGTTTCACTCAGATATACGTCACAATAGAGAAGAAAAGGCTAGTGCAACTTACATTTCATGCTGACTTTCAAGTAATATAATTCATATTACTTAAAATAGTCATTGTTATCAATAGGGGGTTTCCCTCCGGGTAGTTATATAGGAACTATCCTATAGTATTAGTATTACATTAGTATTAATATAAAAAAAGAGTTTTAGATACTATTTCTGGAAATCTAGCACACACACACACACACACACACACACTGAAGGCGTGGCGGGTTCACTGGCAGCTCTCCACACGACCACACCTCAATGCTCATCTGCTAACAGGAACACAACAGTCGATGGGTTACGACAGCGTCAAGAGGAGGCCAAATGAGCAGTTCACCAAGTATTTCATTACATAACATCATCACCATATTTATCCCTTTCCAAAAGATCTCAGAATACAGTACAAATCATAAAATAATGCTGATATCTTGAGATGTGTCAATAAATGACCTCATCTGAGCTGCTGATTAGCAAATACTGACTCTGTTCTGTCTGTGACATTTTTTTGTTAGTCATTCTGGAACATGTTGTGAACATTTGTTTTCCTTAAAAAGTCCTAAATCCACTTCATTTTAATTTCTGATCTTTAAAGTACTTCAAATGTTTTAAATATAAATATAAATATAAATATATATAATTTAACACTTTTTAAGAACTTTAAAGATCAGAAATTAAAATTAAGATGGATGAAAGATTTTTTTATGTTTTCCTTAAAAAATCTTTCATCCATCTTAATTTTAATTTCTGATCTTAAGGAATTTAAGGAAAATTAAATGTATTTTTAAAAATTAAATTTAAAGAAAAAATGTAAGGAATTTAAGGAAAATGTAAGGAATAAGGAAAAGATTTTATTTATATATATATATATATATATATATATATATATAATTTAACATATATATATATATATATATATAAAATTTAACATATATATATATATATATATATATAATTTAACATATATATATTTTTTTATATATATATATTTTTTTTATGCACCTACAAATTTGAATTAAACCATCAAAATATGAGGAAATTATTTTTTCTTTTTTAAATATTAAAAGAAAATGTGTGAAGAACAAAACACTAAACAAAATTTATCAGACAAAATTATTTGACACAATTTGGTTTGAAAATATTCTCAGTTTTATTGCATTATCACATATAAAACAAATCGGCTCAAGCACAACTGTGCAATATGACCTGAACCTGGTTTCCACCACAGAATACAAAATAAAAAGGTCATTGCAAAAGAATTTTGTCACAATACTCCTATGCTCAATACTATTCTTTCTGATTCATTGAAGAATGCATTATGAATGCATTTTAAAAAAGTGAATGAGAATCTGTAATGTAGAATATGTTACGTGCTTTTACGTGCAAATATTGGAACAGTAATTCAGATTCAGTTAAAGCTACACTGTGTCATTTTTTAAGTTGATTCTTAGCAAAAACACTTTGTTCTTTCAAAGTGATATGTGCTCATTAATGTGTAATTACTTCTACCAACTAATCAAGTATTCTCGTAAGCGTAGAATCTGCCCTTTAGAATACATACGAGCGAGTCGCTCGAATGGCGGCAGCCATGTTGCACCTCCATCTTGAAAATACATTAGCCAAAGAGGGACATACCTGGAAATTCAAGCTTCGCCTTACGCGTTTGTACACTCAGTGGCAGCGTGACGAATGCGAGGGGGAGATTACTCACGACTGCCGGCAGATTTGAACTAATATGGCCACCGTAGGAGTTAAAACGCCCTCGGAATGGGAGGAGCTACAAAGTAATATTCAGTTGGTAGTCATAAACAATTTCACCGCTAGATGGGAGAAAATCCTACACAGTGTAGCTTTAAGAAAGTATTAATAAAAAGTGGAAAGTGGAAAGGAAAGACTGATACAATGTAAATCAAACACAAAAGATCAGAATCCTGCAAACAACCTGAGCACCGTCACACAATCCTACAACAGCAGCACTGAAGACCCAACAGCGGATTCATTCACCTGAACATTACAGCAACAAAAGAGCCGTATTTGCTGCATTTAACATGTAGCCACTAAAAGAGCCTCTCTCTCTCTCTCTGACACCCGTCAGCAGTAATTAATAGTGACCCGGTGTGGAAATGCTCACGTCATCTTGTTATCTCTCTAGAGAATTCTCTAGGCCCTGCCAAATGCCTGACCTGGGCCTCAGAGAGGCAGAATGAGCCTGAGCGTGTGTGTGACGACGAGAGACACACAGCATCAAACCTCCAGCTGAAGCACAGGTCATATAATCCTGTCGCTTTTACAAACTGACAGCTGTGGATGCCACAATCATTCTGTTAAAAAATACAGTAAAACATACACAGAACAAACTTTTACAATTTGGGTTCCAGTAAACCCTTTTCTGCTGAGTTAGCAAGGTCACGCATTTACTGATGACAACCATCACAATAACAAAGAATGAAAAGAGAAAGACACTATGACACTAACATAATGCAATACACATTCATTTAACAACATAAGATGTATATAAGACATAAAAACATAAGACATAAAACCCTAATGTATGTAATTAATGACAAAAAACTAAGAAGAAACATACAGTACTAGTGGCCAAAAGTGACGATGTTTGTGTTTAATGACTCTACAAGTTCGATTAAACCATCAAAATATGAAGAATTTTTGTTATATTTTAAATATGAGGGAAGAACAAAACACTAAACTTGGTATTTATCCGACTAAATTATTTTGGGGAAAAAGGGAAACTACATCTACAGGTTTTATTTTATTATGCATTAAAATATGCATAGAACAACTAAAAGTTATTAATATTGCGCTGGCTCTCTCTTGTTTTCCCATGCATTCATAATTTCTTTGTATGACAGCCTGGACAAAAAATGATGTCGGCACAATTTGGCATGTCTTACTGCGTTATTATTCTAGTAAAAATAAAACAAGCACGATTATGCAATATTCAAAATCTTTCAATAAAATTTGAATCAAAGGGTGAAGATATACATTTTCCTAGGCAGGACATCACCATTGGCCACATTATCTGAATCACCATTAAATGTGAAGTGTCACGCAGGGAATTCTGGGAATGCCAGTTTACGGCTTTTCACTGTTAGTTAAGCTATACATTGAATTTTCTTTTTTACCAAAAAAAAAAAAAAGTATCTTACTATAAAATTACATGAAATGCATCTATTACAGTCTCCTTATGTATAAAGGGAACTTACTGTAAACCAATTAACAGGTTTCTACTTAAGCATTTTTACAGTTAAAATCACAATAAAGTTTTACAGTACTAAGCAAAAGCCACATTTCTCAAAACATCTGGTATAGAGTAAGTGCAAGCTGTCAAACTAAACACGTTTGCTGGCCTATATGTGTGGTTAGTCTGTCCGCCATTAAAAGTATAACAATCTGCACAACATGATCTGTGCTGAAGCAATATCTCAGGAGTGATGCAGTTATCTATTTCTGCATGACTCTAAATGTAGAGCAATGCTTCACCCGGATACTGGAGGACACTGGAGCACACGTGCTACTAAACACCATTCATTTCTTTCAATTTAACTCAATTAACGCAGCATCTGTTTTCCCCTTTATCCTTTGGCTAGTGTTTCAATATATAATCTTATTCATGCAAGTGCTTTTAAACCTCTCCTCACAAGCACGGTCTTAAATTAGTTAAATGAAGTCTTAAATGAACGTAAAGAGTTGTGAGAAAATAGGATGCTGGTCAGATCCGGCAGGTCTTAAAGTGACAGCAGCCTAATAAACCTGTATTTAATTTGTAATTTATGCAGTGAAGACTGTGGCAATAACTTTATTCAATTTCTGTGTCAGACCTTCCTAAAAATCTTAAAGCACTGGTTACATGGGTCAAAAACAGTGAAAACAATAACTTTTTGTGCAATTTCACAGGGCAAGTAAAAATCTGAACTGGTCTGACTGGGCCAATAGAAAGAACTGAGCCCTGATATACTGAAGCGCAGGTAAATGGCATTTTGTATGATGGGTTTATGTGAAGATTCACTTAAACTAAAAGTTGTTGTATTTTTTAAAGCCTAATAAATGTTCAAATTGAAAGCTTTCAATTATACTGTAATGCTGAATGCCTATAATGGCTAAAATTCATAAAAAGATGCATTAAACAAATATTTAAAATATAGTCTATTGTCTTTATGTTGTTTCTACATTAATTTGGAGATTAAATGTGAAATTATTACAATATAAAAATAGCCAAAATCTTTAATGTTAGGAGCGATTAATCGTGCTTAATTTCAGATTTATAATATATAGCATTAATATATAATATACATAGGCTACATACATACATACTACTCAAATTTAAAACAATTTAGATATTGCTAATATACAGGCCTACAAGGTGAGTATGTCAGCCTATTGATTTATGACAGCAATATTTCATACAGTACATAAGAACTGAACTACTGGGTTGTTTGAAAGCATCACTTCTTTAAATGTAGCTTGTGTAACAGAGCGTCTGGTCATCTCTGTCCCACAGCCTGCACACACTGATATGACAACTGACAGATCCTGCAATTAGTGAGAAGATAAGACACCCTGACACACACACACACACACATACACACACACACACACACACACACACACACACACACACACACACACACACACACACACACACACACGCACACCACTGAAACCAGAAAATACAGCTCGTTCAAACCAAATTCCTGCCAGCGAATGCGCGTGCCTTCAAACAAAAACACGCACGTTCCCGTGAGAACCTCCCACCCGCGCGACCCGAACGTCCCACTAACGACCTAGAATGAAAATGTGACAGTGACAGAGCCATTCTTACCGATTTATTACCTCTGACAAGGTATCCGGGTTCTACTCTCACGTTTTCTTTAGAAAAAGCGAGATGTGGATCGTCTGTGCAAGTCTCTGGTCCTGGCGTCCCCGGCGCGCTCCCGGCTGTCAATCAACTGAGCCCGGCAGCCGCTTCCGGGACTTCCATATTTGGGAATGATGAATCAGAGATGCCTCGAGAGAGAGCAGTGAGATGAGGAGCTCTCGAAGCACGACCGCTGGCAATATAAGTGTATAAGTAGTTTGGATTAACCGTTGTGTTATTTTAAGCAAAACGTGATTTTTAAGTGAACTTAAAAAAATTAAGTAAACCCATTGCCTTAAAATTATTAAGTAAATAAACCTCATACTTAATCGAAAAAACTAAGTAATGTGGAATTGTCAAGTTCACATAACTTAATTTTTTCAATTAAGCATTACGTTTATTTACTTAATAATTTTAAGGCAATGGGTTTACTTTTTTTTTTTATTTACTTAACACTTTTTACAGTATAATCATTTATAAATATATTGAATTATCAATATATTACTAACATAGTGAATAATGATAAACCTGTGTGCTAAATCAAAGGTATTTTTCAACATGCATTAAGCCATTTTACTGTCATGTGACAAGAAAACCATAAACCATAAAAGAAAACCCTCTGATATCATTTTCAAGTTTTGAATTATATGACTAGTTTACGATATGATCTGTTTATGCTTGCAAATTTCAAGGTGCAAAGAAAAGGAAAATATTTTAGTAAGTTTTACTTGACTAAGAAATATGTATATAGTGCTGTCAAATCGATGAATGGCGATTAACATAAAGTATGTAGCCTAAATATGACCTGTGTGTGTGTGTGTATGAATGTATATATATATATATATATATATATATATATATATATATATATACAGTATACACACACACACATATATATATATTTACAAACTTTTATGCAAGATGTGATCAATCGTGATTAATCGATTTGATTATTAGTTATATTATTATATTATCACTGCTGTCAAATCGATTAAACACGATAAATTGCATTTAACATAAAAGTTTGTAAATATAGCCTATATACTGTATGTGTGTGTATATATATGTATGTATTTATGTGTATATATAGGCTACTGTATATATATATATACTCATTTATCACGATTATTGATTTGACAGAGAGAAAGAGAGAAAGAGAAAGAGAGAGAAAAAAAGCACAAGAAAAACAATACACGAATAATAACCCCAATACAGAACCTTACGGGACGTAACAAGCACTAATAATATAATAATACAATGTTAATATAACATAATATCTGCTTAAAAAAATATAATGAATCAATAATCAAAAATAATAATTATATAAATATTATCAAAACATAAATGTATTTAAAAAATGTCAGAACCCAATGTGAATACAAAGATTACAAAGATTTGTAAGAACTAGATTTTTATCTTCTCAGAAATTCCAATTTGTCAAAAAATACCGTGGCACTAATATAGAACAACATTTAAAAATAAACAAACCAAAACACCCACAGTCATAGCATAGCATTATTACATTTCTAATCACTTTATTTCATTTCCATGACCTCTCGAGCAACTCTATACTCCAGTGCACTTCTGACACCGTGACAGATTAGATTATCAGTGATGTTCCTGTCCGCTGGTATCAGCGCTCTTATTCGGCATGTGTTCCCGGTGGCGTTCTCTTCCCGGGAGCCTCCGTTATCACGGCCCACGTTAGACAAGCATCCCTGGTGATGGTGTGGTGGAAAGTTTCACTCCTGAAACAGCATCAGGTTACACACCGGGCAGAAATAGATCCTCCAGAAACACCAAGCGCACAGATGTGGCCCTTCGGCATTTCTTATTGATAAGATAAAATCCCTGAATAATTCACAGATCTCCAATAAGCCAAACGGCGTCCACAGGTGCTGCGTCGGGTGGGTTTTAAGTAAAGATACACATGTGTTGTGAGGGTTATGTGTAAATGTAGGCTTGAGTTACAGGGTGTCTCAGGGTGGATCAGAATTTAGGCCCGGTTTATGGTCATTACCCAAAGTGCTCAGTCACGAACATTAGAAGACTGGTTCAACTAGGTCAACATGGTGGATCTCAGATCCATGACACAGTGATCTGGATAAAACATTGCTCAATCTAGATCCAGTGTGAAGTTCACAAACAACATACATACACAAAATTGCTCACGCCATCACCTGAGGAGTCATATTGAATTATATTTAGTGATTTCGGCGACGTGTTTGCACAAACACATTCATTATCCAACAGTCACCAACACTTAGTCAAGTATGTTTATCCAACACTCTTGTTAAAACATTCATTGAATTATGGGGCAAAACAACACATTTATTAAACTGAACTATCTTCAAAAAAATATTCGTAGTCGTCTAAATCAACAGCGTCATGTTGATCACCACATTCTCTTTAACTAACAATAGAGGTTATGATGAGACACTTATAATGGAAGTTAATTTGAACGTTAAATCGCTTTTTTAATGTGACGTACTCATTTGGCAAGTTAGCATGGTATTCTGTGTGAAGTTATAACCAGTTTTAACATGAAAACATAAAAAACTGTAAAAAATTATGATTTAAACATCTACAGCTCAAATAATACATGAGTTTTAAAGGTGTGGTATAATGCCCTTTTCACAAGATGTAAAATATACGTCTCTGATGTCCCCAGAGTGTGTGTGTGAAGTTTTAGCTCAAAATACCCCACAGATATTTTTATATAGCATGTTAAAGTTGTCACTTTTTGAGGGTGAGCAAAAACACAGTTTTTGTGTCTGTTCCTTTAAATGCAAATGAGCTGCTGCTCCCGGTGTTATGCCGAATTTCGACCCCCTGACAAATTATTACCCCCTCGTTGAAGTCAGTAGCCTACCTGATTGCCTAATCCTAACCCCGCCCCTAATCCTAACCCTGTCCCTAATCCTAACCCCGCCCCTAATCCTAACCCCTCCCCCACAACTAATCCTAAACCTACCAATGCTAGGGGGGTTGTAATTTGGCGGGGTCGAAATTCGGCACAACACCGGTACAGGGGGCGGAGCTTCAAGAGCTTGTGTGTGTGTGTTAACAGTTCCGATTACCTCACAAAGACATGCACTGAAAATTTCAAAAACTTTTAGCCTTTTATGTTCAAACCGGAATCAGACAATTATGGAGAGACTCAAGAAGAAGAGACAACATGTAGAAGCAACAGGACATTTCTGAATGGTTAGTTGATGAATTTATGTAGCTTATGTGTAGTTATCTTCTAGTCATTGATTTGCATATTCTGTCATGATAATCTATAAATCGTGTTCAGGGGGCGGGGTTTATGTACATTTTAGGGTTGGTGATGTCACTAACCCGGGAGGAAGCTCGTGTAGTCTCTACCAGCCGTTTGTTGTAGTTCTTAAAAAGTGATTTCTTTAAAAGCAAATATCTCCCTTTGCTTTGAACTTTGAGCATTGTAACTTTGCAGATGTTGTTTATGCTCAAACAGCAACATTACACACTAACTAAAGTTAGAAAAGTCAAATCATAATCAACCACCCCTTTGTGTAAAATGAATAAGTTAAAATTTTAAACTTAAAACGCCTTTAAATCCTCCAAAAATTGGCCTCATTGTAAATGCCTCACCGTAACATTTAAATAAATTCAAAACAAGGGGTAAATATTAAATTTTTTGGTGGTAATCAACACCATGTACAAATGCTGTCAGTTTTAGCTAAAATAAATAATATAAGTGCTATTATATATTTATACGCTTAACTTTTCACTTAAAAAACAAAAGTGCCTCAGTATGAGCTAAAGGTTATGCTTTTTTAAAAGAAAACAAGGTGATTCGAAATCATTTTTGTGCTAATAAACACAAACGCTGTCCATCAGTTTAACTGGTTCTGAACCTGTAATATCCCTCAATTATTAAGCAATGTTTGGACAGGCAGAGTTGAGGCCAGCTAAATTTGTCACCTCACAAACCAGCATAAACAAGGTCATAAATAAGCATCTCGGTGTGTGGCGAGCAGAAGTGACGGCCTGTGTGTTTATACTGCTGGCTTGCTGAGAATATCTGCTTCTTCTTCACGACACCTTCATCCACGAGAAACACAGAAAGCTCGCGCTGTGACTGCAGTAGTAAAGCTATACCGCCTGTCCAAACAAAGACCACAAGAAACAAAACACCAGCACTTTTAAACCATTGAAATATTTAGCAATTCAACGATGCAGCAATGACACAGAACGTGTGCTTTTGAACAAGTTACACAATATAACAATCTCCAACCATGAGCACATCCTTCAGGCATCCAATGACATGCAAGAACGGAAACAGCGGGAAATAAAATCAGGCTCGTGCAAATGAACAAAGCGTTTGAGGTTTAAATATAGAACCTTTTTATTTCCATTTAGAGTAAATAGTGTTGAAAATCTGAAATAAGGCTTAAATACCTACAGAACGTTTGTATTTAAATAGTCAATAACACTTTACATGCCCAAATCCAGTGACAATGAAAAATGTGTCCATTTTTGTGTTGTTATTATTCTTGTTTCTTCTTCTTCTTCTCATATTTTCCCTTGTAAGAAAGAGTTCAAGTATAAAAATTCTCAACAGTGTAAAATAGCCCATCTGATGCATATTTAAAGCAATAGAAGCACAGCATCCATCCTCGACATTGACAATACATTCTAGTGTATGAAGCAGCATGTCCCTTCGCTCTTTTTTTTATTATTATTATTTTTTTGTCCTTTTAAACAGTTCTGTATATGACAAATGGATATAACATGCCCCCAAAAACAACAGGCCTGCAATAAAACAAATGTCATACGACAGGCATTAAACTAGCTCATATTTAATGTCATGTTCTAAAATTCCAAATGTATTAAAAAAAAAAAAAAAAAAAAAAAGGATTTGTACAGTGCACATACAGAATTGCATTTTAAATAAGTCCTACAACAACACTTTTGGTTGAGTATGTTAATAATACTACAACTAAGCCTACTCAATAACTTATAATAATAATAATAATAATATGCCATGAGATGAATACATTATATCCATACAGTACCGCTTCCAAGTCTGTGATCTTAGAGCGCAACATAAGTCAACTCAAAATAAATATCTTAAATAGCAGATCTCTTTAAATAGCATTACAAATGTAAGGCACACAAAGACCCCTCGGATCCTTTCGCTATAGTGCTGTTCTGTAAAGAGTTGCTCATTGAAATACATAGACCTTAGTAAGTGTGCTGGTGCTCAGTGAACATATAAAGACCAGACCGATAGCGGATAGCTTGCAGGTGACTCTCCTCTCTTATCACGACTCCAGATAAAAAGATCCGTCGCTGATTATGGGAAGATCCACAGGTCTGTCCCAATCCTCTTCAGGATAAGAAGAAGTGGGAAATGTTGACAGACCCGAAGCAGGACCGGATCCAGGGATAAAACGGCAACAGCTCAGTGAACCAGCGATCTTTCCAGAGCAATCCGACTGTGTGTGTGTGTGTGTGTGTATCAGTGCCTGTTCCTTCCAACACAGCAGTTGCTCCCTGATTCTAGTACTAATACTGAGCAATGCCACATTATTTTTCCCTACATAGTCATCTTAGTGTGTGTGTGTGTTTATGTACGCCCACAGACAGACATTAACACTTAAATTTGTGTATAACGGTGTACATGTTAGTCCGTGTGTGTGTTTTGTAAGCATATAATACAATACATCTCAGTCTTTTTGTCTTTTTTTTTGAGAGTACCTTCAAATTGTTCGATGCCCATTGTGGGGGAGCAAAAGAAAATCTCTCCTATTCCTGCACTTTGTTTTGTTTTCTTCCCCCCTGTTTGCTTTGCATAGGTCAGGAGGTCAACGCAGGAGTCAAGAGAAAGTGGGGACATTCAGCATCATGATAGATAAAAAGGTAGTTCACAAAACATAAAACATGCTAACACTGGATCTTTCTCCATTTCCGTCGCCACAGTTAGGTCTACTTATCCCTGATTGGCAGAGTTTGTAGTTTTCGAATTCGCTGAAAAAAATGCTCCATTTCCCTGATGATCAAAAAAAAAAAAAAAAAAAAAATGCACTTGAGAAGACGACAGAACAAAACGAGCCCTCAAATAAATGAGAATAAATATAAAGGTAAGGGGCCCTAGAATCAAAACAATGAGGGACATTTCCGAGTATCCTTCGGAAAAACAGTCGCCTACATTAAATGACAGCATCGGGACTTAAGGTTTTCGTCTACCACAGTGATTAGTCGCTCCTTCCGCAATAAATATCCTACTCTAATATTAATCATAGTAATAAAGATAACATAATAATAATGAGTAAAAAGCTAGATTCCGTCCTTTCCTGCGATTTTTTTTTTTTTTTTTGGTTTTGATGTTTTCTTTTCTTTAAATCACAGCAAGTTGGAAAGCAATGTAGTTCCCATCTCACTAATATTAATAATAATAATAATAATAATCTCTCTACCAATTACTATCCCCCTCCCTCGTCTTCCTCCTCTTGCAATCAACCCACAACCAGCAACTATCTTCGTCACCATCATCTAGTAGCATTCGCTGGGCGTCGACTCCCTGCGCGTCTTCCGTCCGCCGCTTTGGTTGCTATTGCATTCGTTCGGCTTGTAGTTGTTGAGGCTGGTATTGGCCGAAAGCGGCGGCGGCGGCCGCGGTTCCCGGAGCCGCGGTTGCTAATGGTTGTTGCATGGCGTAGCCGTAGCCGGCGGCAGCTACGTAGCCGGTTGCGGCGGGAGAAGCCGCGTATGGATACTGCTCGTAGGCCGCGGCGGCCGCCGCTGTCGCAGCGCTAGCGTACTGAGCGTACGCGGCGCCCGTGTAGTCGATGTACGGCGAAGACGCTGTAGCAGAGGCCGTCGCTGGCTGGAGGTGAGGGATGACCATGCTGGGTTGCATGAAGGCCTGCGGGTACACATAGTGAGTTGGGATCCTGCGAGAGACAAACACGACAGCACGTTAGCATTGCATTATGGACGCAGCACATAGAAAACCACAACTATAGCGCGGCCAAAGCACCCAATTTCCAAAATACAGTAACACCCAAGGAAATGCCTGCTAGTGATTATTAGAGATATAAGGTTGCCAAAATAGATATCTCTCAGTACAACTGTAATGTCCGGGCCACTAGCGTTAACAAAGAATTACTGTTTTCAAACAGGTTTTGCAAAACAAACAGATGCCCCTCCCCCAAACTCACATCATTTGCTGAGTCACTGTTGCTAGTTTGGGTTTGTCTAGATGCTTAAAGGGATAGTTCACCCAAAAATAAAAATTCTGTCATTAATTTCTCACCGTCATGTCCTTCCAAACCTGTAAGAGTTTTGTTCATCTTAGGGACACAAATGAAGATTTTTGATGAAATCTGAGAGCTTTCTGTCCCTCCATTGACAGCTACGCAACTACCACTTTGACGCTTCAAAAATGTCATAAAGAGATCGTAAGACGAATGCATATGAATCGAGCGGTTTAGTCCAAATTTTCTGAAGAGACTTGATCGCTTTATATGATGAACAGATTGAAGTTAGGATTTTATTCACAATTAAACATTGATCAGCGAACATAAACAGAAGCTCAACAGAACATGCTGCGAAACATGAGAATGAACCTCATTGGTTCTCGCATGTCAAGCGAATCAAATCTGTTCATCACATAAAGCGATCGTGTCTATTCTGAAAACTTTCGACTTAACCGCTCAATTCATATGGATTAGATTTACAATCTCATTGACTTTTTGAAGCGTCAAAGTAGTAGATGTGTAGCTGTCAATGGAGGGACAGAAAGCTCAGATTTCATCAAAAAGATCTTATGGGTTTGGAACGACACGAGGGTGAGTTATTAATGACAGAAATGTAATATTTTAGTGAACTAACCCTTTAAACAAAGAAATGTTTCGATAGTCACTGTTTACATATTTAAGGGTGAAAGTAAAATAAAAAATAATAATTGTATCCTCTTATAGTTAAACCGACAAGTTAAATCCATTTGAACATTCCCTGAGTAAGTGATTGGTCAAACAACCAGATGCTCCGCCTCCAAAGTCACACCATTGGCTAAGCCACTGTTGCTATGTCAGGCCGGTCGGATTCTCAAACAAACAGGGCAATGTTTTGATTGCGCCAGTGTTTACACTTTTTCTGGCAAATCAAACATATATACATATATATATATATATATATATAGAACAAAGAACAAAACACTAAACTTAGTTTAAGCATTTTTCCGACAAAATTATTTTACCAACTACAGCTACAATTTTATTTTACTTAAAAAAAAAATGCATTGAAAAACAAAAAGCGGACAGGAAAAAGCATACATTGACTTTAACAATCAGTTATTAATACAGTAGTCAACAATTGAAGTGGATCAAAAAAGTTCAACAAAGTTGTCCTAAGACAAAAACGGGTATTGTTCAAAATTCATGTTATACTTTGATGAAAGGTTTTGATCTACTTCAAATGTTGAATACTATATTTTGTTTGTTCTCTCTTGTTTTGGCAAGTGTTTATCATTTCTGTGTTTGAAAGCTTGGACAAAAATTATATCGGCACAATTTGGCGTTTCATTGCGTTATTATCACAAATAAAACATTTGCATAAAGGGTGAAGATGTCATTTTTCCTAGGCCGGACATCACTATTGGCCACTACTGTGTCTATGGGCCGCTGAAGTCATGCTAAAAGTCGCATGCATTCAACACCCGGGTGTCGGTCGTGTGAAACGAGGGAACGTTGGACCCAGGAGAGGAGAAGAGGAGATGAGGGGAGCATTGTGAATATGTCAGGGCTACTTTGACAGCTGGACAGTTTTCAAAAAGGGACGTTGCTGGCCGTTTCCCCCTCCAACACTTAGACAATGAGCCTCGGGCTGGACAGCAAACACAGAGGGGAGTTTTGATTAAATAAGCAATCAGGAACAATGAGCCCATTCTGCCTTTCATTACGTACCCCGTCGCACTTTCAGAGCGCTTTTCACATTTACTGTCTGCACTAAACAGACGGGTGAGAACTTTTTATAGGAGTTCAGGGATGCATTGGATCACCAATAACTCACTAAACATGAGTCAAGAAGTCAATGCAACTACATTATAGACAGGGTTCGCATACAGACACTGTAAAATGAAATTCCAGGACTTTAAGCACTACTTTTTTGGTTTTCAATGACTTCAATCAGAGATCTCACTTATCAAACAGTATCTTGCAAATTCTAAAAAAGGTAAATAGATAAACAAAAATAAAATGTACAAATAAAGTAAAGCAGATGCAATTACAGTGTTAACTCTAACCATTAAAAAGGATACTATGACAAAGATATCGCTTTCCTTATTAAAACTGATTTCCCCTCCATGAATATATGATTGACCTGAAAGCTGTATCATATAATTAGCTATATATGAGCAATATCACACTCATATCCATGCGAAATGGCTCTATATCTATATCAGATGGGCTGCAGCGCTTTAAGTCCTTTTTTTCAAGGGTTTTCCAGGACTTTAATTTCAAAAAGTCAAATTCAAGTACTTTATAAGCACCTTGTACGAACCATGTGTAGAAGACTGTGAGAACTGAAATTCCCAGGAAAAATTTAAGTGAATCATCTGAGCTTATGATGAAATATCTACACTTTGACGTGTATGAAAGTCCCACCATGAGGATTTTTAGATGATGTTTAAGACTGGAATTTGAGCTAATCACATCCGATATTTAGTGGAAAAAGTGAGAGAATGTTTCTATCATGGCAACCCTATATGTAGCACACCATTATAATCAATCAAACCTGACCAAACTCAAAAAACCTCTGCCCCAAATGAAAGAAAATAAGCATAACACAGGCGTCAAGAAATCAAGAGCAACAGAACGGATTACCCACATCAACTCAAAAAAATAAAAAAATAAAAACACAATCACTCACAGAATACCATAAATGAGAGGAATGAAATTAAACCTTCCTTTTTCTCTCTCAGGTCAAAGGGCAAAGATGCTCCTATGAAATCTTTCATAGATGCCTTGCCAGCCTGAGGTGACAGCAGGGATTGTGTTAATATAGACTACCATAAGAGTCATCATACACAAAATAACAGTGAGAACAAACTGTAGGCTTCAAACAGGGAGAAGATCACATTCAACCTGAACAGGCATCATCATCATCATCATCACAACAACACAAACACAAAACCACACACAGGTGACTCGTTTCAGAAACGTCAAATATAGTCCAAGATCAGGCTGGTCGGTTATTGTTATTAGCACATGGGGATTCATACAACTGAACAAGCAGTACCAAGTTAGAGAAATGAGAGAAATCTTGCGCAACCGCTTTAGTGTTAAATAAAGCGCAGAACACAGTGAGTGACAGCGAGGGCTGGCCGCTATTTTCGGCTCGCAAAAAGATTTCATCTTCTTTATCCGTCTAGTAAGCACTTGATGAGTATATACGACTTCTTTGACTATATATTGATATTAAAGTTATCATAACCCATCTAGTAGGTCACTTAGGTCTGGCAACCTAGTAAGCTCTTGATCAGATGCATAGTTGTTTCAGACTTATGATGAGCATATATGACTTGAGAAAAATGGATTTATAAATAAAACTGGTGATCAGTTTCTCAGAAATAAAGATTAAAAATAACTGTTGTTACTATGCCACTCGTCTCCATCTAGACCACTGCAGTTCAGGAAAAATGAGGTTTGTGTCTGTCTAAATAAAAGGTCAACCTTTGTTCTACAGATCTAGAAACCACATGTTGTCTTATGTGAAGATAGAAAGCTAGAAATGGAAAGATGCATCTATCTTCTGTATACGTGGTTTTTACACACTATGGGTCAGATTTAATAACATCTTACTCCAGCGCAAACCCACTTTTGGCGTTAAAAACTTCTGGCAGGATTTACTAAAGACACGCAGTGAGAAATTAGCGCTGAAACAGGTGTGGACAGTCATTTTTGCGGCTAGCTTATTGCATATGGCATATGCATTTATAGGAGTTTCCCTTTTAGACGCAACGGTAGTATTTAAGCGACGTCATTTACTAAAGTTTGCGCTAGTCGATTTACTGGTACTTTCATTTGTCCTCAGTTGATCACGCGCAGAACTTTCCACTCCCATCGGCGCATTAACGGGATTGTGCTCTCACACTAAATTGCCCTGTTTAGTAAATCTGGCCCGATGTGTGATGATGGCCCAACAAAGAAAGTTGCAGAACAGGCATGACTTTGCACATTTCAAACCTGACACATATATTACACAGTCCCAATTTGACTACCAACACCATTTGGTTGCATTTGGCGATGTCACAACACAGTCTAAAATGGGATCTATTTTGCCCTTTTATAAAGTCTTGATGTTGTTTTTGGGCTCTACTTGAATGTTGATTATTTTATTAGAAGCCCCTCCTTCTGAAAAGCACACTGTGCTCTGATTGGTCGGCTGGAGCAGTGTGTTGTGATTGGTCGAGCGCTTCGAATGTGTTTGGGAAATGTCCCGCCCCTTTCCATAACCGGCAGTTTAACACACTACTAACTAACTCAACCAGGCCCCGCCCCTTTATTCTGCGCATTAATTATTTAAATGAGGAATATTGTGACGTGTTCGTTCCCGGAAGAAACTCAAGACTACAATGGAGGCGTTTCTGGGAGTTCAGAAACACTGACACACTGATATAGAGAAGAACGAAGAGCTTGTTCATGATCAAACAGCAACATTACACACTAAAGAAAGATGAACATGAAAAAAAAAAAAAAGCATCTTTAACACAATGCACTGGTGCTAGGCGAGAGGTGCAATCTCAGTGGCACATGTTGAGTTTATCTCGAAGCTAAATGTCAGGAGCGGCCCAGCACCCTAAACCGAGAGAGAGAGAGAGAGAGAGAGAGAGAGAGAGAGAGAGAGAGAGAGAGAGAGAGAGAGAGAGAGAGAGAGAGAGAGAGAGAGAGAGAGAGAGAGAGAGAGAGAGAGAGAGAGAGATTCATGCGACTGCAGTGTCAGCATTACAGCCTTTGTGCAAAACAATGGTGAAGCTTGTTTTCCTTAACGCCGCACGGGTCATGTGACGAAGGCTCGCTCAGGGGGCTGTGGCATCCAGACATTTGTTTGTCACAGCAGAGGCTCACAACACGGCAAACACATGCATGCATGTCACAAACAGACACACACACACACACACACACACACACACACACACACACTCACCCACGCGCATACGCACACGCTGAGGAATCCTCCACTCATTAAATAATCACACTGAACGCCTGCGACTTTTCTACACGCTGATCTTACAGTAGATTGTCTGCCTTTGGAGTGATACTCCTTTATGGACTTTTATTTTATTTTAAAGAAATTAATACTTTTACTATTCAGCAAGGATGTGTTGAATGCAAGATTACCACATTTATAATTTTAACTTTATATTCAAAGAATAAAAATTTTAAAAAATGCATCACAGTTTCCACTAAAATATGAAGCCACACAACAGTTTTCAACATTGATAATAATCATAAATGTTTCTCGATCATCAAATCATCATATTAGAATGATTTGTGAAGGATCATGTGACACTGAAGACTGGAGTAATGATGCTGAAAATCCAGCTTTGATCACAGGAATAATTTACATTTTTAAAAATGGAAATATTTCATAATATTAGTGTTTGTACTGTATTTTGATCAAATAAATGCAGAGCAGCTCTCAAAAACATTACAAAAATAAGTTTGAGTGGTATCGAGCATTAGGCTAAATAAATGAACCCTCATGTCATTCCATACCTGTATTTTCTTTCTAGCTAGAATTCATGAGCTGTTCAATTCCATATAGCAAACGTACATGGTGATTTTTAATGCCAAGCTCCAAAGATGGCACCACTAAGACAATAGTCCATATGACTTGTGCTCTCTGTATTTCAATTCTTCTGAACCTACATTGTATGAGAAACCAACCAAAAAAGTTATTCACTGAAAAGACACAAAAGAACCAATGCATGAGTTCTGCAGTTCATTTTTAGCAAATAGCTGTTCATCACACAAAGCCACCATATTCTGTGTAAATAAAGATTATTGGAGTATGTTTTACAAGAAAATTAGTGCTGGGCAACGATTAATCGCATCCAAAATAAAAGTTTGTGTTTACGTAATATATGTGTGTGTACTGTGTATAATTATTTTGTATATATAAATACACATGCATGTATATATTTAAGAAAAATTTGTTCTTTATGTATAAAATATTTGTTTATATGTAATGTAAATTATGTATAAATATATACATACGCTAATATACATGCAAATATTTCTTAAACGTATACATGCATATGTGTGTATTTATATATACAAAATAATTATTCACAGTACACACATATATTACGTAAACACAAACTTTTATTTTAGATTCGATTAATCGTTGCCCAGCACTAAAGAAAATACTATTTCAGTCTTTCTACTATAAAATATCATGTTTAATTCAATGCATGCTTCAAAAGGATGCTTTTTATGGCGCTTGGCATTATAAAAATGATCAACTTTTGTTGTATGGAAAGGAGCATCTCAGACATCCATCATAAAAGAGTAAATTTGTAGGGAGAACTGTCCGGTTGGTTTAAGAAATCATACAGAAATGGATGACAGGGAATGTACAAGCACATCATCACCGACTCTAGGGACTCTGGATCCACTGCAGGATGCCTTATAGGGCCAGAGAAAAGAGAGACAGAGAACGAGAGCTGAAAAAGAGGAGAAGTGAACAGACACAATGGAGATGGGAGAGAACGGTGAAGGGTGAGTATGTGTCAAAGTCTCTGTGGTGTGAGTGTGACAGGACTCCCAATCAGTGAGCAAAATAAAACCGCAACGTGCAAGTTTGTAGTCGGGCTGTTGGGTTGGCGTGAAGAGGGATCAACAACGGCACACAAAACAAAAATGGCACGCAAGACACCAGAAAACACAACAAAGGTGAAAAACAAACCAAAATGATCAAAAAACACAAGCTCCAGCAATAAAAAACGTGAAGAAAATAAAAGGAAGCAAACTTTGCTCCGTGGCAAAGTCATCACTCCTCCACAACACGGAAACTCAGCACCCCAAAAACCAGCCTTTTTTCCATTAAAATTAAAAAAATGCACACAGTTAAGCTATCAACACCACTTCATAACGGTAAAAAGGCACACACAGCTCTATGTACTATTAAAAGTGAAAGTCCAAACCAAAATAAAACCAACGTACATGCATCTGTAATCACCATTTTCGAGCTTGTGTGTTTGAGTCTACAGGCACTGTAGCTACAGATCTGCACTATTCCTCAAACCACCAGTTATCTTAACCCAAATCGAGCCTGTCGGACCAGAGAAAGATAGACAACATTGAGTCAGGCTGTAATGTCCAGTGTAAACTCACACACTGTACACACACACATTTACACGCACTCTCTCAACATCAAAGAATTAAATAAGATTCAGAAATATCATGTCGTCCCTAATATCTATGTATTTTAATTAGTGCTGGGCAGCGATTAATCGCGATTAATCGCATTCAAAATAAAAGTGTGTTTGTGTTCTGTGTACAATTATTTTGTATTTATAAATACACACATATGCATGTATATATTTAAGAAATACTTGCATGTATATATCTATTTTGTATATATAAACACACACATATGCATGTGTATATTTAAGAAATACTTGCATGTATATATCATTTATATTTTATATAGATGTGAATATTTTATATATAAATAACAAATTTTTCTTAAATGTATACATGCATATGTGTTTATTTATAAATACAAAATAATTATACACACATATATTATGTCAAACTTTCAAACTTTTATTTTGCATGCGATTAATCGCGATTAATCGTTGCCCAGCACTAATTAAAATACATTTGTTAATGACATATCAAAGCCTCTGTGATGTCATAATATGGTTCTTAAACCTGGTTTGATATTTAAAACTACCACTGAACACATGCATAATCAACCTATTCTAGATGTTCCCGTTACTCACCCATATGGTCTTTGGATGAAAGCTGGGTGAATCTGAGGGACGCCGAAGGTGAAACCTGCACACAAAAACAGCATTTAAACTACTAATATTATATAATCCTAATAAACCTGCTAAAGATGACTGTAGATGAACTTAAACATTAAATCTGCTGAGTCAGTGCATAGGCCTACATGATCTACAGTTAATCACATCATAACATCTCTAATCTCCTTTACAGTCACTGTTTACAATCAATTAAGAGCTGAAAACCTTGAGTAAACATCTGCGCATGTACAAAGCAACTACAGAATGGAAAAAATTTTGTTGGAACATAATGCATCTGCGGTTTGTCAAGTCATTGTGTCGATATGTAAATGAGCAACGGCATTGGTGTGCAATGGCTTCCACTCATGAATATTATTTTCATGTCTTTGCTCTTCAAGCCTCACCTGGCTGCATGACCCGTGGCTTGGCTCCGAGATAAGCCAGGTTAACGTTGGCCTTTCTGCCATCAATGATGGGGTTTGGGTCTTTACACGCTCTGTCTGCAGCGGAGCGGTCTGCCATGGTCACCTAAAGAACAAAAACAGAAGTGTGGTGCATGAGACATACACACTGAAGCAACAAATGCTCGAAAAACAAGGCTAATTCTGGTAACAAATACAAACCCACACTTCAATTCCCCTATTTGGTACAGAGCAACCACATTGCTGACCTCACATAATTCATGACCTCTACCCCAAATCAGGCTTTTAACACGAGATTATTTGGTGTTTATTCATATTTAAGATATCTAGGCAACAAAAAATCATTAAAGACAGAGGTCACTTAAGCTTTTTATATCTCTGTGAAACATGCATAAGGATTTTAGTGTTGTGAAATCCACTAGGGTCCTTTAACTTCTGCTGTGTTGACTGTCAAAACTTTACAAGTTGGCTTGTTTACTCACTCTTATCAGGGTGCTTCTAGTCAAACTCGACAGCTGAGCCAACAAAGGCCTGTTTTAGTTATCAATTGTGCACTTTATTCGGTCAGAAATGACTATTCTCACTATCAATGCGCAGTTTGAATTTATACTCGTGTAGTTTAGATTTAAAGGGTCCGTTCACCCCCCCAACAAAAACTATCACCTGCATTTTACTCCAAATTTGTTTGACATTCTTGCTTCTGTGGAACACGAAATAAAATGTCAAGCAAACTGACAGTCACATTCACCGTTTATTAGCATTGCATCTTTTCTTATCCACATAATGAAAGTGAACGGGGACTGGAACATTCCGCATAAGATCTCGTTTCGTGTACAGAACATGAGGGTGAGTAAACGAAACTTTCATTTTGGTGTGAACTGTCCCTTTTACAGCATAGGTTTCAATATCAGTCAGTGAAAGAAATGAATGTAGACAATTTTAAAAGTTTTAAACATTAAGCATTCGAGCACGCGCGCTACGCATAAACTTATCTCTGCTACATTACATCTGATGAGTTGCCATTTAAATGTGTTGTGTCACGCTGTCACACAGCGTGTTTGTTTCAAAGTGTACGTTTGACAGCTTCCAATTTCATACTTACAAATCCATAACCTCTGGACTTTCCAGTCTGTCTGTCGGTAATCACCACAGCCTCTTCAATTTCGCCAAACACTTCAAAATATTTCCTTAGACTGGAATCCGTCGTATGATACGGAAGACCACCGACAAATATCTTGGTGTAAGTGGTGTCCTTTTGCGTGGTATGCATCCTCACAAAAAAATGCTCTCAAGTGCAAAAAAATAAATAAAAAGCAAAGAAGATAGTGCAATGTAGGCTTGATAATGACAGTATCGCTATTTTAATAGACTACGCTCCTTTAAAATATACACTTGACTAGAAGTTACA
>NC_138736.1:2833854-2891354 GCF_965113295.1 Leuciscus leuciscus
CACACACACACACACACACACACACACACACATACATATACTGTATATGAGTCACTGAAGCTAATATATATATACAGTATAGTTTATATATTAGCTTCAGTGACTGGCATGAATCTTTTGCATGAATCTGTACAGATATCCCATGTATGTCTGATAATTCTATAAAAATAATGATGCAACATGTTTAAAATAGTTTTAGATGGAAAATAGCATGTCATACTTCATGACACTGCTGTCTTTTAATCGCAACATCAGTTAATAATTAATTAAAGTATAGATTAACATTCTAACATTTCTTTGACACATGTGGAAGGTGCATCTTTACAACAATCCCCAACAATTACACCTGACGTCAGACCATCCCGATCTCCTCCGGGACAAAAACAACAGACGAGTTTCTCCGTCTCCATATAACCAGGAGGAACATGAGATATCACCAGGTAAATTATTGAACAGTCTTCTCATTTCGACCATTCAACTTCCAAAGCACTCGGCTGATGGAGTTTTTGTGGAAGCTTGCAACCTGAGAACTGGTGTGTGTGGTGCGACGGGCCAAGCCATGTGGAGATCCTGACGCCTGTGGATGGATAATTGAGGCTTTATATAAAAAAAATGTCTGAAAGGAACTTGATCCTGAACGTCCATGAGTCGAGTGATTTATTCATGCCGGCCACGCGCTCATTAAGCTTGAATGGAGGCGAGATGGAGTTCAGTTTCAGCTCGATCACAAAAGGAGGCCTATCTTCTTTCAGGAGCTTGTCTACGTTTACCTACAACACACTGACCTGATCTTTTCCCTGTCATGAGTTTCACCCGCGCTGCATAACAGCAAACAATTTCATTGACCGCACTGTCAAAAAATATTGTTGGTTTAACTTAAAAAAAGCAAGTTACCTGGTTGCCTTAAAATTTTTAGTTCACTGAAATTAAAAAAATTTAGTTAAGACAATGAAGGGTTAGGGTTAGGGTTAGGTGGTTTGATGAAATAGAAACTCAAAATATTATATTATTTGAACCACATTAATTAAGTTGATTTGACAAAAGATAAAAAGTTGTGATAAAAAAAAATCATGATTTTTTTTATTAAATTTTTTTTACTGTGTATGTTCAGTAAAGGTTAAGCTGAATTGACAGCATATGTGGCATAAAGTTGATTACCACCAAAAATTGCGCCAAATAAAAAGCAAAAATCAAAGTTTACATTGAGACACTTACAATGGAAGTAAAATGGGCCAATTTAGAGAATTCAAAAGCAGAAATTGATTTATAAAAGCACCTACATTGATTTTTCTGATGAAAGTTCTGTATTATTTGAGCTGTAAAGTTGGATATAACTCAACATACAAAAGGTAAACGTGTAATTTTACACTAAGATCATGTTTACACACACATCATTTATGTTTTGTGGCTATATACTATTGAAATGGGCCCCATTCACTACAATTTTAAGCACCATTAACAAAAAAAGGAGGAAAATTTCAATTATTATTATTTTTATTATTACCTAACTCAACTAATTTTCAAGAAACGGCTGAAGACGCATCTTTATCAGCAACACTTGATCCATTAATACTTACACTTTCTTTCTTTTTTTCACTTCTATTCTTTATCTATTTAAAAAAGTTAAAAGAATTATATATACTGCGTTGGACTAAACTGGGAAGGGTCACAGCACTTGCGTATTGTTGTCCTGTTGTTAGTTTAATTGCTTCTATTGCTCTCCTCATTTGGATAAAAGCGTCTGCTAAATGATTAAATGTAAATGTTGTGATAATTAACATTATACCACAAGTGCTGCTGATATTGAACACAGAATATTCCTGTAAGGTAATGATCTTCTTAGTTCTTCACTTACACTAAGGGAATAGTTTGTTATAGGCCTAATGCTGGTTTTGTAGAACGAGAGACTACAGAGATTTTGGAGAGCCATCAACACAATCCACCTGTCAAACACACTCACTCTCTCACACACACAAACACACATTTATGGTCTTCAGAGGTCATTGAACAGCTGAATGGCTTTGAAAGACACACACACACACACACACACACACACACACACACACACACACACACACACACGCGCGTCATAAAAGGCAGCAAAGTTAGGTTTGAAAACTCTTTAACTCTATGCTTTTATTTTGATAAGTCAGATGCAATCTTGTTGTGCGCTGGTGGATGTACTTTAGTGTTTGACTCTCGTGACACTCATTTTCATTCTGTGTCATAAAAGCACGTCTGACGAGTCCATTTGAATGGTGCAAAATGACTGCTTTGATAAAAGGGCGTTTAAATGTGACAGGTGGAACTGTCAGAGCAGTGCGACAAATCACTGACAGCTGTAACAGCACACACACACACACACACACACACACACACACACACACACACACACACACACACACACACACACACACACACACACACACACACACACACACACACACACACACACTCACCTCTCTCTCTCTCACACACACACACTCAAACACCCCATACACACTCACCTCTCTCTCTCTCTCTCACACACACACACACCCATTCAAGAGATGACGACAAGTTTTTAAAGGTATCTAGTTTTATATAATTAGCTAATTGCAGGAGTCCTATAGTTACACCATAATAATTACAGAGAGAGAGAGAGAGATACTAACATGCAGAGGAACATCAGAGAGTCTCAGATTCCTCTGTTCACACAGAAACTATTCCCCGTTTCACTGAGTAAATAAGCCGGCTAGCGCCACCTTGTGGACGGCCTTTTCCCTTCAGTGCAGGTATACAAGTACAACTGAGTGTTTAAAAGAATATGTTGATTATAGCAGATTATTCTAACATCTGACTGCATATAAAAATAGTTTCGATAAACTGTACATAAAACGTTTGCGGTCAGTAAGAGTTTTTTCTTTTTTTAAAAGAAATGAATACTTTCATTCAGCAAGGATGCATTAAATTATTCAAAAGTGACAGTAAATACATTTATAATGTTACAATTTTTAGTTATTTTAAATAAATGCTGTTATTTTGAGCATCAAAGAATCATGAAAATAAGTTTTTTTCCACAAAAATATGAACTGTTTTCAACATTGCTAATAATCATAAATGTTTCTTGATCATCAAATCATGATATTAGAATGATTTCTGAAGGATCATGTGACACTGAAGACTGGAGTAATGATGTTGAAAATTCAGCTTTGATCACAGGAATAAATAACATTTTACAATATATTCACATAGAAAACAGCTGATTTACATTGTAATAATATTTCACTGTTTTTACTGTATTTTTGGTTAAATAAATGCAGCCTTGGTGAGCAGAAGACAAATCTTACCAACCCTGAACTACAGTATATAGTTGTAAATCCTACAAGAATAATATTCTTAAAGGGATAGTTCACTTTGAAATTAAATTTTGGTATGTTTTAGCTTACCTCAAGGGCATCCAAGATGTAGGTGTCTTTTTTTCCGCAGTAGTTTCAATTTTGATATTTTTAGGTCAAACCGTTCTTGTCTGTCAGTCATATAATGCAGGTCTATGGTCACTGTCTCAAAGAGCATGCACAGAGTCCAAATTAAAACAATTCCCCGTCGTCCAAATTAAACAATTCCCCATCGTAAGTACACATTGATGGCCTAAGACACGAAACGAGTGGTTTGTGTGAGAAAACGAACAGTATTTATATCGTTTTTACCTCTTGTACACAGCCATGTCGAAGTGATCTGATCTGACGTGTACGCAGACTGGTGCATAGATATATACACTAGATGTCGCCTTGTCTACGGTTTCGTTCCAATGAACTGCAGTAGCCAAGGCGACATCTATCTATATCTGTCTGTCTATCTATCTATCTATCTATCTATATCTGTCTGTCTATCTATCTATCTATTTCTGTCTATCTATCTATCTATCTATCTATCTATCTATCTATCTATATCTGTCTGTCTGTCTATCTATATATCTATCTATCTATCTATTTGTCTGTCTGTCTATCTATCATCTATCTATGTGTGTACACAAGTAAAACAATATGTATATATATACACACACACACGATTTTAGGTTAAGATATATGATTTTTATATATACAAGTAAAATTATACATACACACACACACAAGTACATATATATTATACACACAAGGTTTTAAGTTAACACACACACACACACACACACACACACACACACACACACACACACACACACACACACACACACACACATACATATACTGTATATGAGTCACTGAAGCTAATATATATATACAGTATAGTTTATATATTAGCTTCAGTGACTGGCATGAATCTTTTGCATGAATCTGTACAGATATCCCATGTATGTCTGATAATTCTATAAAAATAATGATGCAACATGTTTAAAATAGTTTTAGATGGAAAATAGCATGTCATACTTCATGACACTGCTGTCTTTTAATCGCAACATCAGTTAATAATTAATTAAAGTATAGATACTTTAATTGTACACAGCCATGTCGAAGTGATCTGATCTGACGTGTACGCAGACTGGTGCATAGATATATACACTAGATGTCGCCTTGTCTACGGTTTCGTTCCAATGAACTGCAGTAGCCAAGGCGACATCTAGTGTATATATCTATACCCACCCGCGCTCTCAGATCACTTGGACATGGCTGTGTACAAGAGGTAAAAACGATATAAATACTGTTCGTTTTCTCACACAAACCGCTCGTTTCGTGTCTTAGGCCATCAATGTGTACTTACGATGGGGAATTGTTTAATTTGGACGACGGGGAATTGTTTTAATTTGGACTCTGTGCTTGCTCTTTGAGGTGGTGACCATAGACCTGCATTATATGACTGACAGACAAGAACGGTTTGACCTAAAAATATCAAAATTGAAACTACTGCGGAAAAAAAGACACCTACATCTTGGATGCCCTTGAGGTAAGCTAAAACATACCAAAATTTTTTTTCAAAGTGAACTATCCCTTTAAGATTAAAAATTCATTTTGAAGGAAATATCTCATTGGCAACTCACTCATACATATATTATACATCATACCCATAATTCTGCTGATGCCATCAACATGCTTATACTAATTAGGCACATATTTCCATTTCTTTTTCTATATAATAATGTGAAACCCAAGGTCAGAATGTGATCTGAGCCATACCCTGTGATACTTTTTAAAATAATTAATCATTTATAATGAATGACAATGACATGTAGAAAGTGCGTGTGCAGCTTAAGAATGTGCATCAGGAAACATCCCTAAAAAACCTCGTCTGTGTCCTCGACCCGCTGGAAGGTGGAGTCGTTCTCCAGCTCTGGGGAAGCAGGAGGCCTGTGCTCCTCAGACTCGGGTTGTTTGGTTCTGGTCGGGACTGGAAGCGGTTCAGAATGGAGCAGTTCAGTGGGATCGAGGTCTGCGGTCACATGGGCACGAGGTCGGGCGGATTTAATCCTCATCCTGCGCTTCAGGTCCTCCTCTCTCTCCTAAAAACACATTCTTTTCTTTAACACAACTTTACAAAACCGAATACAACAAAGATGCAAGATTTCATCTTCCCCTGTCTGGTGTTTAAGGACTCTTATTTTGATATGCATTTCTGTTCCCATTGTTCCTGTGTTTGCCTTGTTGCCATAGTTATCCTTGTTTGTTTACACAGTTACCATAGCAACTCATTACCCACACCTGTTCCTGGTTTCAGCCCAGTGTTTCCTCTGTTCCTTGTCTGGATGTTACATGTGTGTGTGTGTGTGTGTGTGTGTGTGTGTTTTCAGTTTTGTTAAACCTTCCTTGCCAGTGTCTTCATTACTCTCTCTCTGCCTGGATTTACTTTCATTGTGTCTGTTTAAATAAACGTGTTTGCTGCATCTGGATCTCTCTCTCTCTCTCTCTCTCTAGAATATTAAGAATTGCAGCGCTTAAAGCAATAACAAAATTGTGGAGAAGGCAAGTATCCTCAGTTTCAAATAATAATCAGCGTTAGTTTCCAAAGCAAATTTTGAACATATGAAATTAAGAACAAAATACTTTTTGATAATTTACGGGCACCTCTGAAATTACAGAATATATAATAAAAAGAAATATATATTTTAGTTGATTTTTTTTCTCCATATTCTTCCCTTGATATTGCATGAAAGGGTTTATGTATAACCTTAATGTGCATGACACGAATATGTGAGAACAAGTTAATTTTCATTTGGGAGATGTAAAAATATGTATTAATTCTTAAATAATTATTAATTATTAAATCTATTTATTTATTTTTTGGTGGTGGGTCTTAATAGGGAAAAACAAGAAATACTGGGAGAAAGAAAATGTATCCTTAATTATCCTTAACAAAAAACTTTATTGTATAATTAAATAAGAAATGTATTAAACAGAAAGACATAATAAAAGTATAAAACCAGATGTTTTAACCACTGACATCGAGTAGTGGCAAAAAGTGCTGTCCGGAGGGGATATTTGTTTTTAATGACCCTATAAGCGCAGTTAAACCATCAAAATATGAGCAAAATGTACAGTATATATATACATATTTTAAATATGAAGGAAAAACAAACACTAAACTTGGTTAAAGTATTTATCGGAATAAATTATTTGGCAAAAAAAGGCAAACTACAGCTTATACAACATATTCAGTTATTAATATATCATTGGTTTTCTATTGTGTTCATAATTACTGTGTATGACAGCCTATGTTGCACAATTTGGCATGATTCAATGCATTACTATCAAACAATTGACTCCAGGCACACAACTACGCAACATGCTTGAATAAAGGGTGAAGATGTCAGTGTTCCTAGGCCGGACATCACTGTTGGCTAATACTGTACTAATGCTATACAGTCTAATTTCAGGTGAACCACAAACAACTGCAGGATCAAATACAGCACTGATCATTACTGATTTTAAATGCATAAAAGGAAGTGAATAGTGAATGTGATTTAGTTCTGCGTCACCTTTCTCCTCTCCTCCACTTGTCTCATCTTCATCTCAATGTCTTCCTTCCTGGTGACTTCTTGTTCTTTGAGAGTTTTCAGAGACTCGAGTCGAGCGGGTGGTTTGCTCCTCGGCTTCCCAGCCTCATCCATCTAACACACATTAGAAATGTTTGTCCCAGTGGAACAGAAGTGATCACGCACACACACACACACACACACACACACACACACACACACACACACACACACACACACACACACACACACACACACACACACACACACACACACACACACCACTTAGTATGATCTATACATTGTGGACACACATTCTCACTCTCTCTCACAAACACACGCACACACACACTCTCACTCTCTTTCACAAACACACAGACACACTCACACACACACACACACACACACACACACACACACACACACACACACACACACACACACAGTCTCGCAAACACACAGAAATTAGTGTACGAGAGACATGGAACTAGTACATGAGATTGGTTGCCCGGAACAACAGTCGAACGTACAGTTTAGTGCTCATTATATAAAAATGTGAATGCCACGACTGACCAATCAGATTCAAGTATTCCAGAGAGTCTTATAATAATAAAGATGATTCCAGTAATGATTAAAGGCATGTATTAAGTTTACCATTACATTTACAAACAATACGAGTATAAAACCCATGAAAAATCTTGAGAGTGGACTTGGACTTGAGAGTGTTGATATTAATAGGAGAATCAGCAGCATTATTCTTTAACGTACTTAATATTTTAATATTTAAACTTTAAAACCCTTAAAAATCTGAAAAAAAAATCAGCACATGAAAATTGGCCAAAAAGCTCACAAGATTTTATAAATAAATATTCCACAAATAAAGTGCAAAAGTGCGCAAAACGTTTTCAGGTTCAACCCTTCATCATTACAAACTTATTACCGTAATCAATGTAATATATCGGAACTTTATCCCATAGAAAAATATTTACATAAATAGTCATACATTACATAATTATACATGCATATCACAACAACAACTACATCATCTACTAAAAGCTTTGAAAATTCACCAAACTTTAGATCCGTTACCATGATGTTGTAGGCTTCTCCACTGCCGCCCCGCTTCGGCTGAGCAGGGATGATTCCCTGAATTAGCAGCTGCTCCAGGATCTCACTGGACTCGGGTCGGTCTTCGCTTCGCTGGGCCAGTCCAGGACTCTGGGCTACATTTCACACACACAAAATCAATATTAGATTTAGCCTTCATATTTTCTACGGTTGTTGCATGCAAAACACAATGCTCAGCTTCCCTACACTACCTGTCAAACGTTTTGGATCGGTTTTAATGTTTTTAAATGAAGTCTCTTCTGCTCACCAAGGCTGCATTTATTTGATTAAAAATAAATAAAAAAACAGTAAAAATTGTCAAATATTATTATAATTTAAAATAACTATTTTCTATTTTAATCTATTTTAAAACGTAATTTATTCCTGTGATCAAAGATGAATTTTCAGCATCATTACTCCAGTCTTCAGTGTCACATGATCCTTCACAAATCATTATAATATGATGATTTGATGCTCAAGAAACATTTATGATTATTATCAATGTTGAAAACAGTTATTTACATTTTTATTTTGATGAATAGAAAGTTCAAAAGAACAGCATTATCTGAAATAGAAAGCTTTTGTAACATTAGTAGTGTTTAAAAGTTCAAACGTTCAATAGTTTGGGGTAATAAATCAAATTAATTAATACTTTTATTCATCAAGGATCAATTAAATTGATCAAAAGTTACAGTAAAGACATTTATAATGTTACAAAATATTCTATTTCAAATAACACAATGGTTTTCAACATTTATAATGTTTTTTGAGCATCAAATCATCATATTAGAATGATTTGTGAAGGATCATGTGACACTGAAGACTGGAGTAATGATGCTGAAAATTCAGCTTTGATCACAGGAATAAATTACACTTTCCTATATATTCACATAGAAAACAGTGGTTTTAAATTCTAATAATATTTCACAATATTATTTTGAATCTTATTTTTTGGTATTTTTTATCAAATAAATGCAGCCTTGGTGACCAGAAGAGACTTCTTTTAAAAACATAAAAAATCTTACCGATCCAAAATTTTTGACTGGTAGTGAACGACCAAAGTTGGCCATCAGTTTTTGGTTAAACTAGAGTGAGATAACAGAAGTTGTGTTGTTTCCTAACCTCGTAGTGGTGGAAGGAGTCCAGGAACAGATCCGGGGAGAGCGACTGGCTCTCTCGCATCCAGACTGACCCCGCTGTCTGTGGTCCGTTTAGACACGGCGGATTCACCACGGGATCCTCCCTGAGCCACAGCAAACTACATCAAATAACAGCAAAGTCAGATATCAGTTTGCATATAACAAAACACTGCCAGTCTACATGGACGCTTAACCTAGTTAAGCTGGTTTTAGATGGGTTTGACTTGGATAAACCAGTTAAGATCAGTAAACCAGTGTGGCTGGTTGCATAAACTGCTCTTAAAAGTTAGTCATGTAAATTTCTTCTTCAAGACTGTTCCTAACTTTTTAAAGTCAGTTACATAAAAACGGAAGATCTGTCTAATTTTAATAAAATTAAATTAAAATTAAAACTGATTACCTCTTGTCTTGCTAATAGTTGGTCAAACTAGATCTTAAAGGGATAGTTCTCCCAAAATGATTATGTCATAATTTACTCTCCCTCATGTTGTTCCAAACCTGTATGAGTTTCTTTCTTCTGCTGAACGCAAAATAAGATATTTTGAAGAATGTTTGTAACCAAATAGTTGTTGGGCACCATTGACTTCCATAGTATTTTCCCCTTATATTCCGGAAGTTAACTGTTTGGTTACAAATATATTTGACACAATTGTTTTAATAAAATTTTAAATTTTTTGTGTTTGTCCATAGTTGACACATTGTTTCAATTTTTTAATTTAAATTGTTTAAACCCAACGGTTGTTTCTCCATATTTGACACATTGTTTCAATTTTTTATTCAAATTTTTAAACCCAACGGTTGTTTGTCCATGTTTGATACATTGTTTAAATTTTTTTATTAAAATGTTAAACCCAATGGTTGTTTGTCCATATCTGATACATTGTTTCAATTTTTTTATTAAAATGTTAAACCCAATGGTTGTTTGTCCATATCTGATACATTGTTTCAATTTTTTTATTAAAATGTTAAACCCAATGGTTGTTTGTCCATATCTGATACATTGTTTCAATTTTTTTTATTAAAATGTTAAACCCAGTGGTTGTGTTTGTCCATATTTGGTTACAAACATTCTTCCAAATATCGTCCGTTGTGTTCAGCAGAATAAAGAAATTCATACAGGTTTGGAACAACTTGAGGCCGACAGAATTTTCATTTTTTGGGTGAACTATCCCTTTAAGACACAGTGGCTAAGTTTATGTTGGTTGGTTTTCATCGTCTTTAATTATTCATCTAATAACGACAATATTAAATATGCCCAAAATCAAAGTTGTGGGGAAAAACATAGCTCTTTATCATTCAATATAGGCTATTATATATAACCACTGTCGACTCACTCATATATTCCCTTCATTATGAATTAATGAAATAATTTTAAAGCCTACCTCATTTCCGTCCAGACTGCTCGGTTTCACGGGTTCAACCACCGTGATTTTGGAGCTCCCGCATCCCATGTTTATCTCTCAGGATTGCGCGCGCTCTCGGTGCGGATTCTATTCGAATACGCGTAAAGTTCTTAAACATTCCAACACATGATCCACGAGCGCGCGAGTATCGTCGTCACGGACTCTCTGCGTTGCTACGGTTCGTTGCTACAATAAATCTGACCCTGTTCCAGAGGTCACGTCACCTGTGATGTTGCCTTGGCTCTGTTCGTCCAAAATAAAACACAGGTTTATTCTGGTAATTGATTATTGGAACAAACGTGTCATCGAGAGTTAATTAGTCACTCGTTTATTTCATTCGAATTTTAACTCATTAACTAAATACCTGAACAAGACACTGTTTTATTACTATTTTGTGTTTTTTTATAAATTTATTTTTTAAATAAATACAACTTTTATTAGTGGCAAAATTGTTATGATCCTTTTTTTATTCTATAGGAATTTCAGTTTGTCTTGAAGGATCTTATTTGATTTTTAGAATCTTATTGGACATTGTCATATTTTTAAATGGAATATTTCAATAGTTTGCATTAGGCTATTAAATGTATTTATTTATTTATTTATTTATTTATTTATTAATTAGGCTATATATTGCTATTATAAACTAATTATAAACAAGCTGTAAAAATACAATAGGCTACTTTCTGTTATTTATTTTATTTTATAATTTATAATTTTTACACAATAAACATTGAAATAAATAAATAGTTGATTTATATATGTTTGCATAGCTGTAAAAAAATATTATGATGCACTTTATATATTTTAAGATTGAAGTTCTGCGTTTGCACTCTTAAAAATAAAGTAGGCTATCTTTATTGGCATGGGAAACCTTTAACATTCATGGCACTTTATTTATAGTGGATTTATAGTGGATTTTTCTGTAGATTTTTAGAATGTTCAACTTCACACTTTGAAAAAAAAGGGTTCTTTTTTAAAGATTGTTCACTGAAAGATTCTTCTACGGCATTGCTGTGAAAATCCCCTTTTGGAACCTTTATTTTTAAGAGTGAATGATGGGACAAATGTGAAACAAAAATCTGTCTATATAAGGCAAACGCTGCAAAATTGATGGTTTCTGTACGGTTAAATGCTTCCAACAAACAGAATATTTGTTTACAAAGCTCAATTAGTTTCTCTATGGTCGGCAGCCTGGGAACCAATTAGATGTAATAATGCCACATAATAGACCACAAGAATCCCAATGCACATGCAGCTCACAGGCAGTGTTTTAATTTCCTTTTATTTGCTGCATTTGGCCATGGCTTGACAGGTCATCATTATGTCACCTAGACACAAATGCAAACATACCAAGATACCCTTTGGATGACTAATCAGACTTATTGCCATGCAGCACTCAAAGATGCAATAAAATGTAATGTATTTAGTGAATAATATCTACTAGATTTTAACTAAACAAACAAATCCTCATTTGGTTATTAATATAAATAGTACTGTCAAGGAAAAATGTGCATTAAATGTACTGTATTAAAAGAAGCCTTCATAAATACATATAAATAAATAAATAATTAAATAAATACATTATATTTAATTAATATAATAATTTATTGCAAAATATAATTAATAACATATATACATAAATATACATTTAATATACATGCACTTTTTAATGGCACATGTATAGGCCTATAAATGTGCCAATACAGCTTCTTGAGTCCTAAACTGAATTTTCAATTTGTTTAATTTTTTTTTTCAATTTTTCAATTAAACATTTAAACCCAATATGGTGTTTGTTCATATTTGACATATTTCAATTTTTAAAATAAAATTCTTAAGCCCAACGATTGTGTTTGTCCATATTTGACACATTGTTTCTTTTTGCAAATATTTTGTTTTAAACCCAACGGCTGTGTCTGTGCACATTTGACACATTGTTAAAAATTTTAAATGAAAAAATTTAAACCCTGCCGTTGTTTGTCCATATTTGACACATTGTTTCTTTTTTCAAATGTTTTTTTTAAAAACCAACGGTTGTGTTTGTGCACATTTGACACATTGTTTCAATTTTTAAATACAATTTTTAAACCCAACATTTGTTTTTGTCCATATTTGACACATTTTTTTTAATTTTTAATAAAAATGTTCATTGTTTAAATGTTTTACTTAATATTTTAACCCAACGGTTGTGTTTGTCCACATTTGACCCAGTGTATCATTTATTAATTTTTTTAGAGTGATTTGATTTTTTAGATTCAGATTAGATTAAACTGATTTAGACTGGATTGAATGAGAACGTGAACTTCTTCTGAACTTCCCCATCATAAACCCGAGCAGATCCGCTTCTCGCGCGCGCGCGCGTTCACGCCAGAAGATGGTGGTGTCGCTCCTCTTTCCTCCAGTCAACAACACCCACAAACCCTGAACAACCCCGCCTGAAATAAAGCCCTGCAAATGAGAGCAGCTCTTACAGCCTCCTGCCTTTACACAGCCAATGAAGTCGACTGAAACAAGGCGGTGAGACACTCAATTTATGTGTGAAGTTCGGTCAGAGATTAAACGGTTGTGAGACTCAGTTTGGATGAGACTCACCATGGCGCCCAGTCAGGGGTCCAGGATGCTTAGTAAAGATGATGCGAATTATAAACTTCACTTTCGGATGATTAACGAGCAACAAGTGGAGGACATCACCCTTGACTTCTTCTACAAACCGCACACTATTACTTTACTGACGTTCACTGTCGTCAGCATAATGTACTTTGCGTTTACGAGGTGAGTGAACGGAACACACATCACGTGACTGACAGCATCTTACGAGTCCAAGTCATTTCAGTTCAAAAGGGTTAAATGGTATGATGATGTTTGTTACAATGTTGCCAGCGCTTATTTATGCGACTTGAGTAACAGTGTTGACTCAAAATCTAAGGGTATTTTTAATCAAATATTATGTCAAATCAACCAAATTTTAGATTTTGTGCAGAAAGACATATAAGTAGTGATGAAAGCCAAAATGTTACATGTTATGGCTGGACATTTACTGAGTAATCCACTACTTTGTAGAGGGGGGTCAAAATGACAATTTTCTCATGAGATTTGGAGCCAAGGTTTGATTTTTGACCACTAAAAATTGTGTGTACAATTTACTCAGAGCCGCATTAAGATCTCCATATCTCTGGGCTTGAACCATATAGGGCCTTTAAAATGAAGAAAAGACAAGTTTGTTAAGAACCAGAATCTAAAAGGATATTAAGATATCTTTAATACTTCTTGAGTTACAGCCATGCAAACTTGGGGCAAAAAAACGCAATAAGTGCTTTTTTCCCATGTTTGAACTGTCACCGTTGACATATAACACAACACAGATTGATAAAGTCAACAGATTTAACTAATAGACCCACCAATCTCTGTGTAAAAATAAAATAATGATGCTTACATCTTTCTGTAGTCATTTTTACCCCCCTGTAATTTGCTCCAAATCTCAGGTGAAAATGGTTATTTTGACCCTCCTCTACAAAACAGTGAATTACTCAGTAAATATACATCCATGACATTTAATATTTTGGCTTTCCTCTTCATTTATGTATTTCTTTCACCAGAACAAAAATGACATGGAATGAACCACTAGTATCTCAGTGATTCTACAATAGCACTGGTCTAGATTATTCTCCATTCATTTGCCACGCCTGGTGACAGTGTGTCAAAGGTGACATTTTCATGACGCCATCATGTCTCTGATCTGTTATCTGTACCTCATGTTTTATTGTGGCAGGGATGATGGTTATCCTGATAATAACCTGCGTGTTGGTCTCCTGCTGGTCGTCTCTTTCTTTCTTGTTATCAGTATTCTTGCATTCCCCAACGGTAGGCTACAGTCATTCTCCGTTTGCTTTAAACAAATAAGATACAAACACTGTTTAACTGAGTGCTTTCATTAAAGGGAAATTCTTTATTTATTTACTCGCTCTCATATCTTTTAAAACCCATTTGACTTTATTTCTTCCATGGAACACAAACACAAATATTTAAAAGCTGAATATCCAATGAAAGCACAAGCATTTACTTAAAAATAGTCAATCATACAGATAGGAACAGCAACATTTACATTTACATTTAGTCATTTAGCAGACGCCTTTCTCCAAAGCGACTTACAAATTAGGACAAAATTCAAAACAAAACATCAAAAAACATATTTGATGGCTACTTTTCCCTAATTTTTTAGGTCCTTTCACAAGACCACATCCTGCAATATGGCGCATGGTTTTTGGTGAGTCTTTTCTTTTGTGTTCACTTATCAGCATCTCTGTTGATTTAACCTGCAGTGTCTTGATTTATTGGTGCTTTTGTCAGGTCTCAGTGTCCTTTACTTCCTCTTCCTGGTGTTCCTCATCTTCCTGAACCTGGATCAGGTGAAGACGCTGTTGTATTGGCTGGATCCCAATCTACGTTACGCCACACGAGAAGCAGATATCATGGTGAGCTGAGATATGGCTTATTTAAATATTTCATCACATCGTTTTTATGCCAACAATAACAAAACTCTGGGCAACTCCGTCATTATTTATTTACAAAGATCACCTGAGCTTCTCTCGCTTCTCCACTCTGTGTTTTCTCTACCATCTTTTATCTTGTTGAGATATGTTACTCCAGGTATTATTTTCCACCATGGATCCTTGGCTTTCATTGGAGTCTCATAATAACTTTATTTACATAACAAGATAAACAGAGACTCTTGCCGTGATTCATAATTATTGAACATTTAGTCTAGGGAAGTCATATAGAGTTCACTTTTTCAGTTGCATTGGTTCCGGAAGTGTTTTTTCCATTCATTTCCCCCATAGGAATAAAAAAAAAGTCTTTGTTAAAGCATTATAAGCCATGATGAACCAAGCCGACCAGCTACGAGCAGAATTGCAAACTTTGATTTGAAGCCGAAAAACTTTTTGAAAATCAGACAGAAATACAAAGTCACAAGATTTAGCTATTTTAGTGAGGGAAAGAACTACAATTCCACATTGTGATCGAATTAAAAACAATGGAGAAATATAAAACTACTCATTTAAAATGTTTAAGTGGAGACTTTACATCATTCACAGTGTTTCAGGGGAGTGGGCGGAGCTAAATAACTCTTTTGGTGTTTTGCTTGTTGCGACTTTCTGATTGGTGGAATTTTCTGTACAGCATCATGGGAAATGTAGTTTTTCACCACAAATTCCATAGTTAATGCGATTTTAAAAGCTGAGTTGAAATAGTGTGGGCTGATGGTTTCAACAGAAGGTAATACCATTGTTTAACAGCCTCATTGCACACAGTAGGTCTGTCTTTAAAGGTTTATAAGTTATCCTTAAAAATCTATTTCCCTATAGAAAATGAATGGAGGAGTTTTTACTTCCGGAACTGACTGTTGTGCTCTAATGAATAAATAAAATAAATAAATAAATGAGTGTGCTCACTGCAGTGCTATTTTAGTTTTTATTTGAGTTTTACTTTTATTACAGTTTTATTAATATTCTGAATTATTTTTATATTTTTAGTTTTCATTTATAAGTTTAAGTTTTAGTAATTTCTTTATGTGCTGTTTAATTTTTTTTTTTTTTGCTATTTAGGTTTAATTTATTCTTCTTTCAGTTTTAATTTCAGTTTGTTTTAGTTTTTATTTATTTTCAGTTAATGCTTTAACTTTAGTGCCAAGACAGCATTTCTCATTTTAATTAGTTTTTTTATCTAATGTTTATATTTTATTTCAGCTTTATTTAAACAAACAGAAATGTCTTTAATAGTATTAGTTTCAGTTCACAAAAATAACCCTGGTTCAGTGTCATATAATCTGAGATTTCCTGCATAATATAATCTTTGTCGATGGCTCCATGACAATCGCATTCATTTCTATAGCCGATCGTGGTCACGACATACTTAGATTAAGTCTGAGCTGTGTAGTTTAATACCCTCCCTTATTAAGTGTGTGTGTTTCTAATCCAGTGAATCATGATTAATTATTGTAAGCTTTCTGTAAGAGGTTTCCACAGTCTGGCTGCGGACGTTCAGCCAATAGGATTATTTGAATCTCTGTCCATTGACATCAGACTCCATGTCCTTCACTGTCTGAATTTTTACCAAGGGAAAGACAGCTTGGCACTTAAAGGGATACTTCACCGATTAGCATTAAGCTTTGTATCAGTAGAAACCAGGTAGTATTCTGGAGTGACCGTGCTTCCCTCCCTCATGTCCCCCTGAGACGAGAGATTTCTGTATTGTGTGTCTGGAAAAAAACCTCAGTTGACGCAAAAATCATCATTTTGCATCATCAGAAGCTTTTTTTGTCCAGAGGCGAGAGACTCCAGCCTGTAGGAGGAGCTCGTCCCGCATGTGTTCAACCCGCCCATAGGGGGATCTCACGATAAAAGACGTCTTTTCAGTTTCGAGTCGACTAGTAGCCTAGCTGTATCATTTCTCCCGATACTGCCCTCTGTAACTGGTAGGCGTGGCTTGGGAGTGGCCTCGTAGGGCAGCGAAAGCAAGTGGATTCTGGGAGTTGTAGTCTTTCATCCACATGAGCCAAAAATACATTTTCTGTCTTTTCTCAGTCTAGAAGGCACCAACTTCTAAAATAATTTCACATTTCTACTAAATAAATGACCCAATTTAAATACACATTCATCTTTCCAGCGGTGAAATATCCCTTTAAGGTCCTTGCACACTGAGTCTGAAATTTTCAAATGCGTTTTTTCGTATTCGTGATTCGGTGGCTCTGAATTGTCAAAACATCTCTGAAAATGGTTGCTATGCAAAAAACGCAGAAAATCGAACCCAATCCGAATTTTTTTTATGACGGACGAAAGTTTCAGAGGCAGTGTGTAAACGTGATTGACACAACGTGAGGTGGTATTTATTTTTTAACGTGCGCAAATTTCGGACTCTGTGTGCGAGGACCTTTACTGTAGAATGCATTTGACTTATTTATTTATTTTAATCCCATTTTTTTACAGGAGTATGCGGTAAACTGTCACAACATCACGTGGGAGCGCATCATGAGTCACTTTGACATCTTTGCCTTTGGTCATTTCTGGGGTTGGGCGATGAAAGCTCTGCTCATCCGAAGCTACGGCCTCTGCTGGACCATCAGCATCACATGGGAGCTCACAGAGGTAATGCATTAATGTCTTTGAAAGAAGTCTCTTAAGCTGTCTGCATTTATTTGATAAAAAAATACAGTAATATTGTGAAATATTATTCCAATGTAAAACAGCTGTTTTCTATGTGAATAAGCAGTAAGCAGTAATTTATTCCTGTGATCAAAGCTGAATTTTCAGCATCATTACTCCAGTCTTCAGTGTCACATGATCCTTCAGAAATCACTCTAATATGATGATTTGCTGCTCAAGAAACATTTATGATTATTATCGATGTTGAAAACTGTTGTGCTGCTTAGTATTTGTGTGGAAAACGTGATGCATTTTTTCAGAATTCTTTAAAAAAGTTCAAAAGAACAGCATTTATTTGCAATAGAATCTTTTGTAACGTTAAAAATGTCTTTACTTTACTGTCACTTCCTCCTTGCTGAATAAAAGTGGAATATTTAGTCTATCTGTAAAGGCTTTTTGGATTTGATTTTGGATTTGACACCATGAGTGGGTGGGTGTCTTTCCCAATCGAATACCTTGGAATTAAGGACTGATTAAGCAACTTCCTCATAACTCCATATACTTAGTAAGCTGCAAGAATTACTGTAAAGGAAGTATGACAAAATGTTCTTTTACTAAGAATGCACTTAATAAAATATAAAAGGTAAGCCCTGATCATTTTTATGTATGACTATGACTACTGATTGAGGCAAGCTTGTTTAAAGTCCCCCTGTGGTGAAAATCCAGCTTTTAAGGTTGTTTATGTGTCTATGTGGTGTTTTTAATATGCTTTAAGACAAAGCATGTGTAAGTTCATAAGTCGACAGCATTGCTGAGTATTTTCTCCTTAAAACTGCAGTGAACCAAAGACAGTCTCAAAAACACGCTTTGAAATCGCTGGTGTTTCTGACGTCACAAACTACCTTGTAACCAATCAGATCAACGTGTGATCGTCAACCAGTGGATCTCTGAGCTGAGTGAGTGAGTGAGTGAGTGGAGGCGGGGCTCATTTGCATATTCATAGAACCACGCATACTAAATGAGGCAAGGGTGTCGAGTTACATTCAAACTATTTTAAGGCATGAATACATTTTTTTCAAGGGAAACATGTTTAAATGTGTCATTTTGGTGATCAAAGATGAGTTTTAAGGGATAAAACTATTGACTACAGGGGGACTTTACTTCCAGACGCTTATGAGTTGAAACCAGATTTACAGACCTCACTATCACAATGCACAATAGTGTCTCAGAGTTGAGTGGTGAAAACCACCTGGATTGCTATAACAACCTGTTGCTTTATCTCTCTCTACTCTATCTTTCTTCCTCATTCAGTTGTTCTTCATGCACCTCCTGCCAAACTTTGCAGAGTGTTGGTGGGATCAAGTCATTCTTGACATCCTGTTGTGCAATGGAGGAGGCATTTGTCTTGGCATGACTGTGTGTCACTTTTTAGAGATGCGTACCTACCACTGGGCCAGTATCAAGTAAGCTCTTTTTACCATTAATCTGTGTCTGAAACCAACACTTGTAATAGGCTTGATATATATATAATAAATAAATAAATATATATATATATATATATATATATTAGTGTTGCAGAAATGACACTCACTTAAAGTCCCCTGTCGTCAATAGTTTTATCCCATACTCATCTTTGGTCACCAAAATGACATATTAAAATGTATTTTCCTTAAAGGGGTCATATAATGGTACATGCACTTTTACAAGTTGATTGCACTGAAATGTCTGTTGGCAGTGCCTGTACACAACCATCCTATCATGATTAAAATCCATCCAGTGGTTTTGTTTTAATCTCCTTATATGTTTGACCATCTATGAAATCAAGCCGTTCGATATTGTGACGTCATAAGATCGTACGCCCCTCCCGCGATTGTGATTGACAGCCGTGCTTCAACACAAGACCCGCCCTGAGCAAGCTGTGACAGCCGTCGTCATAGTAGTCCGCCATTGTTGATATGCTGGAGTAGAATGGCGTCTACACGATTGTGGTGTTCTGTTCTTAGATGTAATAAGGAACACAGCAGTCATTTGGATGTTCCTAAATCTGAGCCGTTATAGATGCAGTGGCTGAGTTTTGTTTTTGAAGCGATATGCCCAAAGGATTGACGCGGGGATTCCCTCACGGGGATTCCCCACGATCGTCCATGCTTTCATGTTTACGCGAATCATTTCACACCAGACAGCTTTACAAACGAGAAAAAACGGATCGGTACCAACGTGTTACTGCTGAACCTCCAGAAGATGTGAGTGTAATGTTTTATTAACCTTTATATTAGTATTTATATTAATCTTTGCGAAATTTGCAAACCTTGCTGCAGGCTTCATGATGAATGCATCTAAGGTTTACACTCAGGGTACATTACAGCATGTTTTCTATGTACGACGTTCTCAATATAATTCATAATCCCACGTTTATAATGAACAACGCGTGGTTATTGTGTTACAAACGGTGTACGCACAGAACAGAGGGGCGGGGTGAGCAAAGCTCATTATCATTTAAAGACACATGCACTGAAACGGCGTGCTGAAAACAGAGCTGTTTTTGACCAGGTAAAATTAGTGTTTTCTTACAATACTAATGAGAATTTTTAATTAAAGTATATTACAAACTTTTAATTTAGACCCTAAAGAATCATATTAGCTTGTACAAAAATGGCATTATATGACCCCTTTAAAAACAAATTCTTCATGCCTTAAAATAGGCTGTAACTTGACACCCTTGCCTCATTTAGTATGTGCGGTTCTATGAATATGCAAATGAGCCCCGCCTCCACTCACTCACTCGGCTCAGAGATTCACTGGTTGACGATCACACGTTGATCTGATTGGTTACCAAGGTAGTTTGTGACGTCAGAAACACCAACGATTTCAAAGCGTGTTTTTGAGACTGTCTTTGGTTCACTGCAGTTTTAAGGAGAAAATACTCAGCAATGCTGTCGACTTATGAATTTACACATGATTTGTCTTAAAGCATATTAAAAACACCACATAGACATATAAACAACATTAAAAGTTTGATTTTCACCACAGGGGGGCTTTAAACCTTAATGCTATTACCTATACAAAATGAATAATTATTAAACTTATGACAGGAGTAGTAGTTACACACACCCACATTGACACCCTCCATGATTGCATTGTGCTCAGATATAGAGATTAGCTACCTGTGTTAACTCCAAACCTGTTTTGCACTACATTCTTGTTGTATCCGGAGATCCAGGGTTCGAAGCTCACTGGGTAGTAGTGCACAGGGGTGTTCAAGTGTCTAGGATCATGCTAAAGCAGTGGTTTGTGTGTTTTTGAATGTGTTTAGGGATATACACACCACCACAGGCAAGCTGAAACGGGCCGTCATGCAGTTCACTCCCGCCAGCTGGACGTATGTGCGCTGGTTTGACCCCAAATCCTCGTTCCAGAGGGTGGCTGGAATCTACCTCTTCATGATAATATGGCAGGTGTGCCATGCTTCAGCAATACACATGATCTAAAACATAAAAAGTATAAAAGTTTTCTGTTGATGCTACGTTTAAGTTCAATATGTCACGCATAAACGCCACCTTTGACCCACAACCAGTGGGAAACTTTCCTCTAAGCCACAACATTCAACGTTGGGTGCATTTAAATTATAGAATCATGGTGGGAAAAAAATTGGTATTGATCATAATCAGGATTTCGTTATGATTATTGACAGTGACATTTATTTTGTGCACATTTTTTGTACTTTTAAAAAGAAACATTTATTAATAAAGCTGGATAGAAAGCATATGAGGCTACAGGTTTGTGCAGCAAAACTACTTGTCCCATCTTTCAAGTTTTTAAAGCTACGGTTCAGAAGTTTGGGTTCAGTAAGATTATTTTAATGCTCTCCTACTCTCTACGGCTGCATTTATTTGATTAAAAATACTGTAAAAACAGTATTATTGTGAAATATTATTACAATTTAAAATGTAATTTATTCCTTTAATCAAAGCTTATGTAAAAAAAAAAGTATTAATGACCCCACATTTTTGAACACAAGAGTTGATACCTAACGTCGTGTCCTAACCAGACGCGATCCAAAATCACAGCCAATCAGAAGAGCGTGTGGGCGGAGTCTCTCTGCAAGCGCACTGCACTCACAGCCAATCAGAAGAGCGTGTGGGCGGAGTCTCTCTGCAAGTGCACTGCACTCACAGCCAATCAGAAGAGCGTGTGGGCGGAGTCTCTCTGCAAGTGCACTGCACTCACAGCCAATCAGAAGAGCGTGTGGGCGGAGTCTCTCTGCAAGCGCACTGCACTCGCAGCCAATCAGAAGAGCGTGTGGGCGGAGTCTCTCTGCAAGCGCACTGCACTCGCAGCCAATCAGAAGAGCGTGTGGGCGGAGTCTCTCTGCAAGTGCACTGCACTCACAGCCAATCAGAAGAGCGTGTGGGCGGAGTCTCTCTGCAAGTGCACTGCACTCACAGCCAATCAGAAGAGCGTGTGGGCGGAGTCTCTCTGCAAGCGCACTGCACTCGCAGCCAATCAGAAGAGCGTGTGGGCGGAGTCTCTCTGCAAGTGCACTGCACTCACAGCCAATCAGAAGAGCGTGTGGGCGGAGTCTCTGCAAGCGCACTGCACTCACAGCCAATCAGAAGAGCGTGTGGGCGGAGTCTCTCTGCAAGCGCACTGCACTCGCAGCCAATCAGAAGAGCGTGTGGGCGGAGTCTCTCTGCAAGCGCACTGCACTCACAAAAAAATGGATAAATACATATTCAAACTCATAAATAGTACACCATTTTAACATTATTAAAATACATACTGAATGACTGAAACAATCTCTGTCATAGAACACAGTTGTGCACAGTCTGAATGTTCTTGTTTTACTTTAATTTATTTTCAGGATATGAGGTGAATGTCGCTTTCAGTACGGTTATAAAGGTCACGCAAAATGATTTTCATACTCACATTAAACCCTTTTAACCTTAAATAAAGCTCATAATCAGTACCTGAGATTATCATTGCCACACTTTGTATGTTGTTATTTCAGCCGCAACGTCACAGAAATAGAAATAGAAATCGCCGTCGCAGCTGGTTAGGACAAAAACGATGCCTTTTATCGCGTCGCAGGGTCACGTTGTGTCTGGTTCTGACCTCATGTAATGCAGGGAAATACAAAATTGCCCAATACATCCAGAAGGGTGTAAACAAACAGCGCCGCATATTCAACATTTATGCATTTTGGGGTTTTGCTAACTTTTTTCCTCTTTCTTTTCCCTTCCAACAGCTCACAGAGTTGAACACATTTTTCCTGAAGCACATCTTCGTGTTTCAGGCCTCTCATCCTCTCAGCTGGTGCCGGATCCTCTTCATCGGGATCATCACTGCCCCCACAGTGCGGTAATGTTCAAATACCTTCACCTGTGTTCCAGCATAATCCCTTGAAACAAACCTTTCTCTGGACTGGCACTTCTCACTCCACCAAACAATATTAAAAGGGGTCCCATTATGCTTTTTTCCATGTTCATCTTTCTTTAGTGTGTAATGTTGCTGTTTGAGGATGAGAAAGCTCTGTAAAATCTTTCCACCGGGAGTTCTTCTCTATATCAGTGTCAGTGTTTCTGAACCCCCTGAAACGCCTCCATTGTAGTCTTGAGTTTCTTCCGGGAACGAACACGTCAAAATATTCCTCATTATAATAATTAACACGCAGAATAAAGGGGCGGGGCCTGGTTGAGTTAGTTAGTAGTGTGTTAAACTGGTGGTTATGGTAAGGGGCGGGACATTTCCCAAACACACTCGAAGCGCTCGACCAATCACAACACACTGCTCCAGCCGACCAATCAGAGCACAGTGTGCTTTTCAGAAGGAGGGGCTTCATAGAGACAGGACCTAAACAGGGGTGCGTTTCCCGAAAGCATCATTAGCCAACTATGGTCGCAAGTTCCGTCATTATCAGCAGTTCAGCGAGTCGTGTTTCCCGAAAACATCGTTCTAACGAACATATGCAAAGTTGTGTGTTTGAGCGACAGATCTCGACCTGTGTTTAGAAGCAGAGTTTCTAGTTTGCATGACATGTGGACTCAATAAATCTTTATCATGAGCAAAATAAGCAAGCTAACATTCAGTAAAACTATATCTTTTCTTTAGAATATATACAAATGTAATTTACGCCTTTTAGTTCGTCAAGAGATTTAAAGTGTAGTTTTTGAGGAGTGTGTGAACGAGCTCTAGTGTAAGAACGAATCAATGATTGAGTCCTGAAATAAAGCAAAATAACTGAAAAACTTAGAAATAGTCCTCAGATGACATGTCTGTAATTTATAGCGAAACATCTAGCATTAATTAGATCTCAAACAGATTCATTAAAAGAAGTTATTACTCTTTAATAATAGCCCAATAAATCTTGGTGCTCTAAATGTCAGAATCATTATTTGTCCTAAAAGCTTTTCCTGGAAACTAAAGGCAGGACATGAGAACAACAACTGAGGATCATGAGAAAGCCTGTTATTTTATTTATGGAGATTATTATGTACTTATAGTGGAGCGTGGTCCGATGATGATTTCCATTCTTTCATATGTATAATCATTCTAAATAAATATAACTCGTGGATAATGAAGTTTGGCAGGTGTTTATACATACAGCCATTGTACTGTTCAACGCCAGAGCTCTCAAATAACTCGTATGACTTGTCGTTTGTCGTTTGTATTTAGGCAATACTACGCATATCTAACAGACACCCAGTGCAAAAGAGTGGGAACACAGTGTTGGGTGTTCGGGTAAGTGCATGTTTATTTATCTAATGCAAAACTTCTATGTAATACCTGTCGATACAAGGATTTGAATATTTATAGATCGTTTAGGCAGTAGTTTTTCCAGTTTGGATGTTTTGGCTCTTAAAATCATCAACAGACGATGACTTAAAAGGATAGTTAATCAAAAATGAACATTTATTGTTTCACACCATATCTGTGGAACATAGAAGATAATCTGAATGTTTTACATTGGCGATGATAGTCATGTTGATTTGGACCCCATTGACTTTCATTCAATGGACAAAACAGTTGAAACGGATGAAGGAAAGTTCACGGATCGTTTTTGGGTGAAATAGATGAAGTCTGTGTCATATAATAATTCTGTCTGTTTAATTGGGAGCAGATTTTTGATTTAAACTGGTACACTGGTACACTTAATACATAGCATCAGTTTAGGTTTAATAACTATTGACTTCCATCTTTACCACAGCTGGTTTTGTCAGAATCAGCTGGTTTTCGTCTTGTTTACCAGACAATCTTTCTTTTCCCATTCGATGCTTAACAATGGGTGTATTTTCTCCAGGTCTGCCAGATTATTCCTACATAGTCTGGTGACTAGAGTTAACAAACCTCACTGTTGTGTTTGTAAATCCTACAAGTCTAAAATGCTTATAGAGGTTTGCAATTGTGCCTTAAACACAGATATTTTATTTTTATTGAAAGTTTTGTGTACAAGACATACAATACCACTAATATGCACTTTTAATAGACAATAGCTGTCAAACTAAAAATGTAAGTTCTGTCATCATGTACTCACCCTCATGCCGTTTAAAACGTGTATGACTTGTTTGTCTTTTTTCTGTGAAATTGTTTTTGTCCACACAATAAAAGTCACTGTTGTTTTCAACATTTGCTCAAACATTCTTTAAAGGGATAGTTCACTTTGAAATTAATTTTTGGTATGTTTTAGCTTACCTCAAGGGCATCCAAGATGTAGGTGTCTTTTTTTCCGCAGTAGTTTCAATTTTGATATTTTTAGGTCAAACCGTTCTTGTCTGTCAGTCATATAATGCAGGTCTATGGTCACTGTCTCAAAACACATGCACAGAGTCCAAATTAAAACAATTCCCCGTCGTCCAAATTAAACAATTCCCCATCATAAGTACACATTGATGGCCTAAGACACGAAACGAGCGGTTTGTGTGAGAAAACGAACAGTATTTATTTCGTTTTTACCTCTTATACACAGCCGAGTCCAAGTGATCTGATCTGACGTGTACACAGACTGGTGCATAGATATATACACTAGATGTCGCCTTAAAGACATTCGTTCCAATAAACTGCCGTAGACAAGGCGACATCTAGTGTGTATATCTATGCACCAGTCTGCGTACACGTCAGATCAGATCACTTCGACATGGCTGCGTATAAGTATAAGAATACTGTTCGTTTTCTCACACAAACCGCTCGTTTCGTGTCTTAGGCCATCAATGTGTACTTACGATGGGGAATTGTTTAATTTGGACGATGGGGAATTGTTTTAATTTGGACTCTGTGCATGCTCTTTGAGGTGGTGACCATAGACCTGCATTATATGACTGACAGACAAGAACGGTTTGACCTAAAAATATCAAAATTGAAACTACTGCGGAAAAAAAGACACCTACATCTTGGATGCCCTTGAGGTAAGCTAAAACATACCAAAAATTAATTTCAAAGTGAACTATCCCTTTAAAATATCGTAATATTAATGTATTTATTTGTTGGCATGCCATTTTGTGCCTTAGTTTTCCAAGACGGTCGTACATTAAGTGTGGTTGAAGTGTCCTAATACTCTTCGGGTCACTGTATTAGTGATGTTTGTGTTTACGAGTCTGTGATTCTGTTCTTCCTCATAGAGCCATTGCTTTCCTGGAGGCGCTGGCTTGTGTCAAATTCGGACATGACTTGTTCTCAAAAACACAGGTTCTTTATGTGGTCCTTTGGCTTTTGTGTTTGGTGAGTGTATTTTCATTTATTTATAATTATTTATTTATATATATATATACAATAACAAATAAATTGATTATTATATTATGTATATTATTATCTTTTAAAATGCACCTTTGTTTTAGAGCCGTGTTTCCTTAACAAATACTGTCTACATTCTTACAGTACAGGTCAAAAGCTTGGAAACATTACGATTTTTTTTTTTGTGAAAGAAGTCTCTAATGCTTATCAAGGCTGCGTTTATTTGATCAAAAATACAGGAAAAAAAACAGTAATATTGTGAAATATTATTACAACTTAAAATAAAAGTTTTCTATTTGAATATACTTTAAAAAATAATTTATTCCTGTGATGCAAAGCTGAATTTTCAGTATCATTACTCCAGTCTTCAGTGTCACATGTGACATCCAGTCTATCACATGATCCTTTAGAAATCATTCTAATATTCTGATTTATTATGAGTGTTGGAAACAGTTCTGCTGCCTAATATATTTGATGAATAAAAGGTTCAAAAGAACGGTCACGGGATACGGATGTGAACCCAAACGCAGACAGTAATAAATAAAACACGGATTTATTAAACAGACAGAAAACAAAGACCCTCGAGGGGGCAAACGAACATTGACAGGACTAGACTAATAAACTTGACAATAACTAGGATACAAACTCTGATCACAGGAATACACAGCTCACAGAACAGGATGACAAGATACAAAACAAACAAGCACCGAGTAACAAACACAAGGTCCTTAAATAAGAGACATCATCACCAGGGCACAGGTGACACCGATGAACAATCAAGACTAACGAGGAGAACAAGGGGGCGTGGTAAACAACACAAGACAATGCAATCACATAGCCCAAAACACAGGCCATGTGTTTGCACACACAACATGAGGACAAATCTTGACAAGAACTACATTTATTCAAAATAAAAAAATATTTTCTAATAATATAAATCTTCTTTACTATCACTTTTTATCAATTTAACACATCCTTGCAGAATAAAAGTATTGATTTATTTCAAAAAAAGAAAGAACAAAAAATTGACTCTATATTGTTGTTACAAAAAAGATTTCTATTTTTAAAACATCTAAAGGATCATGTGATAAACTGGAGTAATGATCCTGAAAATTCAGCTTTGCATCACAGAAATAAATGATAATTTAAAGTATAATCAATTGAAAACCAATTATTTTAAATTGTAATAATATATCACAATATTACATTTTTTTTTTTCTGTATTTTTGATCAAATAAATGCAGGCTTGATGAGCAGAAGAAACTTCTTTCAAAAACATTAAAAATAGTAATGTGTCCAAACTTTTGACCTGTACTGTATATACTGTGACTGTGCATCGGTCTGTTTATACATTACACACTGAATGTTTACAGATTGGACTTTGTGTGTTTCTGTAAACTATATACAGTGTCTGAGATCACACTGAGAATCTGAATTAAATAATCTAAGAACAGGGGTTTTCAAACTTCTTGAAGCCACGGACTATTACGTATGAATCTTCCCGTTGCCACATAATAATCATGTTTAAAGATCAGTAAAAAATGTTCTGGAAAATGTACATACTTTTCAAAAATGGCTTTTTTTGATATTTGGACTGGAAACCAGAAAAAAATACTAAGTAAGAAAAGCATTTTTTGCAGTGTACCATTATGTGTACTGTGAGATGTAAAAACCTGAAGAGAAACATCAAATATGACAAAGTTATTATTCTCATTATGCTTTAGAATATCCAAAAGTACAGAATTGTTGTATTACATTTAAAACTCTTCACTATTTGATCCTTTGTTAATGAAATAATAAGCAAAATGACTTGATCATGTGCAAGTGGGACAAACCAAATACTAAGAAACTAATATTTCACTTTGGCTTTTTGCTTAAATTATTACGCAGATAATATATAATTTGGGTAACACTTTATTTTACAGTGTCATTGTTACATATGTTACATGTAATTACTGTAGTAATAACTATAAATTATGCATAATTACATGCAATTAAGCCTAAACCAAGCGATCATCCTAATCCTAACCCTATAGTAAGTACATGTAGTTAATTATTATTACTCAGTACTTAAATGTATAATTGTACTGTAATGACACCTTAAAATAAAGTGTAACCATAATTTGTATTGTTGTAACTGAAATAACTTGCACCTCTTGCCACCTTTCCAGGCTTTCCTTACTCTTCTCTGTCTGTATGGGATGGTTTGGCACGAGCAGAATTATGGGAAGAGACTGAAGGTAAACACCATAACATGAAATGCTGAGCGATGCCGAAATCCTCAATGAATCAGTGGATTCTTCAACAAGAATGTAGTTCTTTGCTGTCAACTGGTCAGTCACAATTTCACTAAATTTGCGTAGAGAGAGGGAGCCACAATGATGCATTAATGATAGTGCAAGTCTTGGTTTATTTCACTGGTTTGTGCTGCATATCAAATGTTGATAAATTGATAAATCTCTTAATCTTCACAGAGCATTACAGATTGTGACGACAGCAGCTTCATTGACCCGTATGACCACATTCCTGAAACTGCCAAAGGTAACATACAATCTGATAACACACACACATACAAAAATGCATATATATATATGCGTGTGTGTGTGTGTGTGTGTGTGTGTGTGTGTGTGTGTGTGTTATTTATTCATTTAATTAATTAATTTATCTATTTATTATTTATTTTATTTATTATTTATCTATTATTTTATTTTATAATTAATTAATATTTATTTATTTATATCTATTATTTATTTGTTTATTTTAATTTATTATTATTAATCTATTTGTTTATTTATTTAATTTCATTTATTATTATTTATCTGTTTGTTATTTATTTATTTAGTTTTATATTTTTATTTAATTATTTTGTTTTTTTTATCTGTTTATTATTATTTGTTTATTTTCATGTCTTATTATTATTATTTATCTATTTATTTATTTTTATTGAATTAATGATTTAATTATTTTCATTTATTATTATTTATTTATCTATTTATTATTTATTTGTTTATTTTCATTTCATTTATTATTTATATATTTGTTTCTTTTTTTTAATTTAATGTATTATTATTATTTATCTATTTGTTATTTATTTATTTATTTATTTATTTATTTTATGTTTTATATATTTTAATTTAATTAATGAATTAATTATTTATCTATTTTATCTTTTTATTTATTATTTGTTTATTTTCATTTAATTTATTTATCTATTTATTTATTTATTTTTATTTATTTAATTTCATTTATTATTATATATCTATTTTGTATTTATTTATTTTATGTTTTATATATATTTTATTTAATTAATGAATTATTTATCTATTTTTATCCATTCATTTATTACTATCATTAGCAGAGAGAAGCTCAAGTAAAAACTCCAGTTCATCGAGGAGAAGAAAAGGAAGTTCTGGAAAAAACAAATCAATCAATGGATCAAGCGGCAAGAAGTGACCAGAGGCCGATGATCCTCAGCGGACCTGAACACACACACACACACACACAAGCGGTGAAACAACGAGTGTGCCATAACCGGTTGAAGAGAGGGACAGTGGTGACCGGTGATACACCGAGGACACACTCCTAGGACTACACTAGTTTTATTTTCAGAGCACTTTGGTGAAGGATTTGTGGTACTCCAGGTGTAGTGTAAATGACACGGCACACACACTCTCTAACGGCACTGATGTGGATTTCATAATGTCTGCAGTGAATGTTTGCAGTGGCAGCGTTATCTTCTGTTCTTATTACAAATATTGTTAATGCAGAACAAGCCCCATGTCTTAAAGTTTGCACATTTTTCTGCACTTTCCCTGTAATCAGTGAATGTCTTTTGACTCGCACACACCCTATGCATTGATCAGGGCAAGAAGTTTATGCAACATTTCATCATATGCATAAAAACAGAAGCTCTACTTTTGTGAATGTATGCACTTGTTTTAATGCAGTGTGATCTTGGCACAGATGTTTCAGCTTTTTCAGCCTTAAATATCCTCTTTTAAATTAAAACTGTGTAGAAGGAGAAGCATTTACATTAAGAGCTGTTGATTTATTTAAATATAATATGATTCAGCTTTTTTGGCAACATGAGAATTTATGAAGTTTATTGTAGTGTCATTGTTTTTTTTCTATGCATTTATAGTTTTCTTTTGTGTTAAGATTAATCATCGTCATTCCTAGTATGTGCGGTCATGCATGAATGATTTTAGACCCATAATGTGTTCTTTGTGAGGCCTTTAAATGACTATGCATTGCACATTTTTGAAGTAACTTTAACGTTTGCAAAACCCACATTTAATGAAACCTGTTTCTAAAATACTTTGTGTTGTTCCTAGTCATGAATGAATTTTTATTTTATTTTTTTCATGGGTTACTAATACTAAATGGTAACAATGCTTATATTAAGGTACTATCATGTGTTTGTTGTTTTGCCTTATTTCTTTTTTTTTTTTTTTTGCATTACATTTTTCATGGACCAAATCATGAGCAATTCCCAAACTGGTAACTATGCAGAATCCAATTATTATTTCCCTGAAAAAACCAGCAAACTCAAAAAGAACTAAAAACTAAAAGAGATTGCATGTTTGTCAAACGTGAATCTGCCACCGCACTATTCTCATATCTGATGATTTCAAACCTTTAATGTGATCATATGGAGCAATGATTACATTTTTGTTTGAAAAATGTAGTTTTTATCAGTTTATATGAATGGTTGGACGGTAAGAAATGTTATTTTCACTTTCTTAATACATTTATACTGTATCGTTGAGTAAAATTTTCAAATAAAATACAGAATTGAAGTGTATTTGCTTCTTATTAATTGTATAATTATTGTTTTAGCTCCCAGTTTGAGGAAAAATGTGTTATACCTTGTCATTTCAAACTAATTTTGCGCTGATACTGACTTGCTTACATTACTGTACATAAATATATATATATATATTTAGTATTTAATATTTAATATAGTATTTATTTTATGAAGTATTTAAATCTGATTGGTGGTCAAGAGTCTTGTTCCAATATGGATGTTGACCCAGGAGCAGTGGAATCAGTTTCACCAAATATTTATGACTTATTGGTTACAATCATGAATCTGATATAAACTTAAAATCCTCCCTACATTTTATTTTATATCATTATACATTTTTTAAATACTGTGAATTTATTTATATTTATCTATTTATCGTTTATTTATTTTCTATTTATCTATTTTATTATTATTATTATTTAATTTATATATTTGATATATTTTGCATTTATTTATTTAATTTGATCTATTTGTTATTTATTTAATGTATTATTATTTATCTTTTTGTTATTTATTTATTATTGTGTTTTTAATTTTTATTTATTCGATTTTTCATTTATATTTATTACTATCATTAGCAGAGGAACTCAAGTAGAAATTAAACATTTCAGAACTAATATCGCCCTTCTTCATAATGTATCCAACATGCCATTAAAGAAATAAGTGTAATAATAATAATCATTATATAATAATAGTTATTATATATCTATTATGACTAAAGTCTGATTAAACTCGGAATTCACGTTTGAGCTATAAGTCTGTAGGTTATCTTGTTGAACAAAACATGAAAGTCTCTTCACGTAATGTTTACCACATACTTTTTCTCTTTTTTTTTACTCATATCCGCCTGAAAACCCCGAAACATTCCCGAACTTACGGTCACCGTACGAACCATATCAGTTGTCCTACAAACTGACGTCAATATTGAACGCATTTGTGCATATCCGAACTCCATTTCCCACAAACCCCAGCGCCGAAGTGCCTGACGGTATATTGGAGAGCTGCGCGGTGACAGCGCGGAGCGCTACTGAGCAGACTCAATCTAGTTAGCCATGGCGGCGACAGGAGGAGGGAAAATCAGATCAAGAAGATATCACATCGCTTCAAAACCGTATGCCAAAGGCAAACAGGTAAACAAAACGAAGCCCTAGTCGCCACGACAAGGATTTTAGCAGTTGTTAGCTTTAGCCAGACCGGTGGTTTAGCGGCGCGTTGTGGTTTTTGTAAACAGGAGGCATTTTGAGGCCTGTTTCAGGCCTGTTCACGTTCCTTCAGCAAACGGTCTCAACGCTGTCACCGCAAACCCGTTAATTAATTTGACTGAATACACACAGTCGTTCAGCGTGGAAAATGGTCGAAAATGTGGCGTAAGAGAGGCGAAATTTGAATGTATTTCACTAATTTTAAAACAACCGCGTGAACGTGTTTCAAACACAACACGTTAGCCGTTAGCTGCCGCTCGCACCGGCGTCAAACAGGAGTGCGCACATTTGAACAAACCTAAGAGCGTTTAAACAGCATTTTATTATGGTTACCCTCTAAATAAATAGTTCTTTATATTCTGATGCGTATGGCTCCATTTAACATTATATGTGCCTAACACATGAGGGTAACTTGGGCTTCAGAGCACTTTCGTCCGTTTTCTTTACTTCTATATCATGTCTAAGTCGAGAGATGAATTGGATATGATTAGCTGCTAGCGAGTTTGTGTAAATGTGAAAAGCACAGGTTGATGTTAATGCACTGGGTTTGTCATCATGAGGAAAGGCGGGATAAATGTGCGTGTCGTGACGTGTTTTCAGAGGGATCTGAACCTCACATGCACTGGAAACCCTTAAAGGGAAAGTTCACCCAGACATGATCCCATACTTTACTCGCACTCAAGCCATCCTATCTAGGCGTATATGACTTTCTTATTTCAGCCAAACACAATTGGAGTTATATAAAAAATATCAGCTTTATAATGGGAGTGAATGGTACCTGAGATTTTGAAGCCCAAAGAAGTCCATCCATCATAAAAGTAATCCATTCGGCTACAGGAGGTTAATGAAGCAAAGTGATGCGTTTTTGTAGGAAAAATATCTATATTATAACTTTAGAAACCATAATCACTGGTAACAGCCGTATGCAAGAGTGACCTCTGACCCGACGCATGACTTCCCAGGTGAAAAAGACGTACTATTAAATGTATTCAAAATGTACTTGAGTGTGTTTCAAATATACTATAATGCATTTTTAATACATTTAACAGTACGTCTTTTTCACCTGGGTTATTGATGAACGCGGAGGATCGAGCAAAAACACCGGTCATGGATCAGAAGTATTAAATGATAATTTTTAAAGAGAAATGTCGGAGGAGTTTGAGTTTCTACTCTTACCTGAGCTTATGTTACTCATACGTTATGCATGGGGTTAGAGGTCATGCGTGGGGTCAGAGGTCACTCTTCCACCAGAACTAGACTCGTGTATGACCGACCGTTACCGGAAGCAAGTGATTATAATTTATAAAGTTATAAATATGGATATTCTCACTTCAAAAGGCCTTTATTAACACCTGGAGCCGTATGGATTACTGTTATGATGGATGCGCTTCTTTAGGCTTCAAAATCTCTGGTGGCATTCACTCTCATTATAAACCTGGGAAGAGCCAGGATATTTTGAATTCAACTCTGATTGCAGGATGGCTTGAGGGAGAGTAAATTATGGGATAATTAGAATTTTTGGGTGAACTATCCCTTTAAACAGGGAAATACATGCACAATATTTTCTGTTGACACATTGTGCATCATAACACCTTGTTTCTCTGCTTGCCAACTTCCGCATAAACTGCGCAAACTATAGTTTCATATAGAATCCAGTAAGATGGTGACTTCTTTTTCCCTCCACAAATTTACGATAAAATGTATACGGGAAAGTGCTTATTTTACGTGCATTTACTTTGTTTCCTTTCATTCTAAATATTCCTGTGTTGATGTATTTTTATTTATTTATTTCAAATCTTCCATGTTGCCTCTCACACTTTATATAAGGTGATAAAACTGCATGTATAATAACGTTTAAAACAATGCCGTTTAAGTATCACATGCTACAGGACAACTTTCCCAAAGCATGTCAGTTCAGCCTTTAGGCACGTTTACTAGATTAGATGATATTATAGAGTGGAAGTATACATTTTTGTACACATTTTTGCAGTATTGATTGGGTTGGATTGCACTGAGTGCACTCTGTTGACAGGAAGTGACTTGTGTCGCAATGCGTGAGGCCCCATCTGTGTGCATTAGCTGGTTTCATATTCACATTCATGCTTGTTTATCCTTTATGTACATTTATGCATTTGACAGACGCTTTTATCCCAAAAAAACGTACATTGTATTTCAAGATACACATTTGCATTCTAATCAGTTCTTGCTTTCCCTGGGAATCGAACCCATGTCCTTGGCGTTGCAAGCGCTAACGCTACTGTTTGAGCTACAGGAAAGCCTTATGTAGTCTTCATGATCGCAGAGTGAAGATGATTTACACTCTTGCTCTGGCCTATTGTTAAATCAAAAGTTGCTTTAAGCATTAAAGGCCTTCCATTTTGATTGCGCAATCTCTTCCGGCTCTTCCGCTGAGGCTAAATGGACTATTTAGCTTCCCCACCTGCCCGTGGGTCACATGCTTACAGCGTTCAGCCAAAGATCCAGTCTGTGGTGTTGCTGTGTCCAAACCCTGGAGCTCTGTTAGAGAACAATAAGTGCTTGCACAGTGATTTGGTCCCCAGGGCCCCTTTTAGACGGCAACTGACTCTCTCAAATCCAGGCATTCTCTAGCCTTAGGGGCCACTTTGCCTTTCCAGTGTGAAAAATGAAAGGGGAACATGTCCTGTTAACTTATGAATCAACATTAAGCATATTTTTGTGCGACTTGGCTACATGTTGAAGGCAATGTGATTTGTGAACTTGTTTTTACTTTCGAGGTTTAAGAGCTTAAGCAGTTCCGTCTGTCAACTGTTCAATGCTAGTCTAAATCCAAAAGGTTTAGGATTACAAATAAGGGTAAAATGAGTTACCTTTTGATTTATCATCGTAATGTGCACCTGTTTGGAACAAGCCACATCATTTGACCGTATTCATGTCCTTTAGTCCAAACTGTGCATTGCTACTTAAATGAAATGAATCTTTCAATTGAACTGATTACGGATGCACCAATATGAACATTTTGGCAGATACTGATAATTATTTACATTTGAAAGCCGATAACTAGGGCTGGGTAAAAAATATCGATTTCTCGATTTTAATCGATTTCTCATTTTTACGAACTGATATCGATTCTTAAATCCCAAGAATCGATTAGTCATCCTGTTTTCAGTTGATGAATGAATGGAACATGTAATGCACATCCCATCCAATAAATCGCAATAATCTTTGTGCTTTGTTACTATTAATATGAAACAAAGTCTCAGATTTCAAATTATGTCCATTTTCTTACGAAGTTCAAAAACATAATTACTGTTTTGGCGCCGTGGCGTGAGATCGCTCTGGCTCAGCTCTAGAGAAGCACATGATCTTCTCTTCCGCCTTAATAACACCAGTTACAGTGCGAGATAAATATGAATGAGCATCTGAAAGTGTGTTAAAAGAGTACAACTAATCGAAATCCATATCATGGAATCGCTCAGTGTTTCAACCGTGGAAAGACGTCAGTAAATCAGCTTGTAAACAGTGTCATGTGACGTCACATTTACCTCAGAAAAACCATATCCAGTGACCATAAACTCGTTAGTCAGCTAGAAAAATTAACTCTAGAGAGGAGCATTTTGCTAAATATATGCACCATATTACATATTCATTATCATTTTTAATATTCTTCAATTTTTAATGCATGTTTGAATAAATCTGGCAGGTTTTTATGACGGCCAATATTTCATTATATAACTTTATTATTATAAAAATAAATAAGTGTAATTTAAGTGTTTGTATACAAATCAGTTAATTTTTACCTTCAAAATTATAGTAGGCTAATGAAGCCTATAGGCTACAACTGAGTCCCATAGTTTACAGCATTAGTTAAGAGATTTGTTTTCCTTGAGAAAATTTGCCATGTATTTGTACCTGATATCCAAAATAATCAATATTGAATCGAATCAGATTGCAAGCTTGTGAATCGAAATCGAATCGGATTGTGATACAATTTTTATATAATTTGAGAGCCTGATTACAAAAACGAGTCTCACCATTAAAAACCATGTCCCAAACACACAATGTTCTCATTATAATTTTATGTAGCAGATGACAGATTTTGCGCTGCACATGTCGCACTTACAAAGTGATTCCAATCATATTTCAGCAAATTCCAAATAGGGCTGTCACTTTTTATTCGATTATGCATTCGAACATGAAGTGAAATATCCGAAATCAAACAATAAATAAACTATCCGGTTTTTAAAGTGCCATGTTTTGCGCATTTTTTACAGTCTATGATTAGACCGTTTGCGATCTCATCCAGTAGCGGCCGCTCTAAACGTGTTGTAGCGTAGGCCCATGACCAAATCAAGCGAATAATAGCCAGCTTGTTTTGAAAATGGAAGATAAGACTAAAGAGACCGCGCTGTAATTCCTGCCTATTATACACACACACACACACACACACACACACACACACACGACCCACAGAAAAGACGCGTGTCAGTATCGAGTTCTCTTTCGGGCTTGAACAAACCATAACACACACACTATGCCAAATGTCCGTTTTGTTGAGTGTCCTCATAAGAGCGGTCTTAAATTATTTAAATAAAGTCTTAAATGAACATAGAGATTTGTGAGAAAATGGGACGCGTGTCAGATCACGTCTCTGTCAGCAGCGGCTGGTCTTAAAGTGTCATTTAATGTTAATCAAAGCACAAAGGTAAGAGAGTAAATTACTCACTCAGACCCGGCGCCAGGAGGATTATTATACCGTAAGGCTAATCATGAATGCACTCCGCTATCTTTTAACACATCTCCGGCGAACGGCTTTTTCACGCAAATGTAACTTCATTTTACATTTTACTCGTATATATTCAAATATATTGCTTGATATTCGATATCCGTTCGGATTTGATTTTTCTCAAAAGTGACAGCCCTAATTCCAGAGCATCATGTTGAACAGTGCACATCTGAAGTGTCTCAGCTGAAGGAAATCCATTAATTATCGGCTTTAATATAATGGACAAATTTTCTTATCAGGCCGATAACATTAAAAATGAACGTATCAGCCAATACCAATATATATTTGATATAGATTTATATATATCATAGATAGATTTATATATATCGTGCATCCCTAATACTGATGCTTTATTGAGGCCCCTGTCAGATCTGCATTATTCATTAATTTCAAGGTATTGATCTTGTTCTTTTGTGGGTGCTGGACCTCACTTAAGGACTTTAGTAAGATTATGCCTGAAAAGGTTTAGGATTTTTTTTATTAGGGCTGCACGATATTGAAGAAAAATGAGATATGCGATACAATAATGCTTACAGTGTGTAAAATGAACTTAAATTATCTTTAAAATTATATAACCTACATACGTGTTTCACATTCTTTTGGTGACAAGAAAACATCCCTTCAACTTCTGAAAGTGAACAGCAGTGTTTTACTGTAGCATAAGAAGTGTTATTTTAACATCAGTGTAAACCACGGGGTTTAGGGGTTCAGGTTATCCTACATTAGGTTTATTTAACAACAGAAACTTAATAATCAGATGTATATACTGATTCTTATTAAAGCTACAAAAGTTATTCAGGCAAGAGCAGTGAGTGATTTTCTCTGTCTTTTGTTCATGACCTCAGTTATTGCAAGCCGTTGCGATATGTATATTGCGATTATATATACATTTGCGATATTCAGATGTAGGCGGGTCGCGCGTGGCAAGCGCGCTCATAATGTAAGAGATGCCGGCGCGACCACAACATTGTTCAACATCAAATGGCAAACTTAATGTAAGCAGAACGAAACTGAGCTGCTCGTTATTGTGTGGTTGATGGACCGTTTATCAGTTTTGACCAAAGCAGCGCGAGCCGATCTTGATTAAGCGACACTACACAGCGCTAAGAGATCCAGTAAAGAAATCATTTGAATTTGCCACTTAAGTAATAACATCGCTGAGAGATCTAGTGAGAAACATTCACATTTCTCCGTTATTAACGGATCAAACAGCGCGTGGAAACCAGGAAGAAACATTGTGCCATGAATGAACTATCCAGTGTCCACAGATCTGCAACATTCACCATGGATTTACTGTAGTAACACTAACTGCAACCATGGAAGTTTGGCAGGAATAGTAGGCTATAATGCTTTTAAGTAACATTATGTCGGTTTTATTTTGACATTATGAATAAAATTGCTGCCCTCAAATGTTAATCTGAACTAAAATAAACCTTTGTTTATAACTACTACAATATTAGGTTACATTTCATTTTTTCCAAGGAGCTGTTTTGTTTTATGCTCCTAAGAAGAGTCAATTATAGCTCATCATTGCTCAAAGTAAAAAAAAAAGTATCATACTTTATTATGTTAGTTTTAATAAAATAAAATAAATTCTCTGGCATTTATTTTTGCTGTATCGAAAACGTACCGAGCCGTGACACAAGTGTATCGTATTGAACCGAACCGTGAATTTTGTGAACCGTTACACCCCTAAGCCCTATTTTTTATCATATGTTAATTTAAAGAATCTTGTATAATATGACTTGCTGTTTTAGTTTGTTTGGTTTTTATTGTATTTATATGATATTTGTATTGTTGTAATTAAATTTTTTGCCATGAAAATAGCCTTGAATGCTGACATGGCACTAAGTAAAACAATCTGAATCTGTGGCTGCTGGTTATGCTAATTGTCTCTTTGGGCCCCTGCAGCAGCCTGGCCTGATCACTCGAGTGACGGACACAGTGAAGAGCATAGTCCCCTCCTGGCTGCAGAAATACTTCAAAAATGGAGAAGTTGCAGAGGGTGATGGCGCTGCGGTCGGGATTGAGCAGAACAACGTGGCTCCTCCACCCAATGGCAACGACGAAGCCGTCCCACTCCCTGATGGACGAGACTCTCCAGAGCCGAGCACAAGTAACACAGGTATGATGAATAGATGCTATCCAGCAGATATGCACAGGTGCATTTCCAAAAACTAGTGATCTGTCTATACACACACACAGAGCTGCACGGTTAATCGATTCAAACACCCATGCAATCTTATTCCTAAATGACGGCGTTTTGGATATGTCTATTAAACCTTTGACGGGTTATGATTAATTACAACGAACATTCAGATCTGCTTTGGTGCTGCCGCTGACCCAGAGAGAGCAGTTGTCACGTATAGATGTGTTTTCAACCCCACAGAATCATTATTTCTGTGTTATAATTCAAATTATCTCAGAAGTACTGGGATAAAAGTTTATGGTTTAGATGTAAACGCTGATGTCTATGGTAGCGATCAAAGTAAATCACCTTTTGAAAGTAACTTGATGCTTCAAATATAGATGGTATCAATTACACCAGTAGGTGGCAACATGTGACTTAAGTGCATTAGTCATTGAATCATTCATTCAGGAAATTTATTCAGAAATGCTGATTCATCCAATAATGAAACTTAAGTCTTTATGAGTGTGTAATTCAATCAATCATTCAACCCGAAAAAAAAAAAAAAAAAATTCCAATTAACATTTTGTCAGAACCGCTAGTAAACTACATGTTTTGTTTAGTTGTCTATTCGGAATCATGATAGTTTTGTGATCTCCATTTTAAACAAAAATGTTGATTCTCAGTTCATCCAGAATCGTGCAGCTCTGATACACGGCTACCTTAAGGCAGTGTCCTTGTCTTGAAATGCTGAATTCATTTTCAGAACCATCTACAAGCAGAGCATCGCTGAACTTCCACGAGGCTCTTTCGAGACCCCCGCTCAATCGGACCCACCTGCACTTCCCCTCCCTGGACGGCTCTCCGGCATTAGGTGGAGCGAGTGCTCTCTTCTCCCAGCCCTCCACATCTACAGCACCCTATTCAGGGAGCCCTTTCGCTGTAACCTCCAACTTCTCCCTGGTGAAAGAGATTAAGGACTCCAGCTCTCAGCATGAGGATGACAACATCTCGACTACCAGCGGCTTTTCATCACGTGCATCTGATAAAGGTGAGTGACGTTTCTGAGCGGAATCTATTAAGATGAGTGCTGCCAGACATTTCAGTTGTTCAGACAGCAATATTCATTGAAGTTTTAGACTAGGTGTAGATAGAACTAAGAGCAGGGCTTAATCTTGTTACAGATGTGCCCACGTCAAAGACTGTGCCGCTCCTCTGGTCCCCAGAGTCTGAACGCACCCACTCTGGATCGCAGCCAGCCCATTCTGGACTCAAGAGACCAGCCTTCAACCTGTCAGTCTTTGGCACTTCCTCATCAGTAAGTACTTCATATTCTTCTGAGATACTTCACCGATTAGCATTAAGCTTTGTATCAGTAGAAACCCGGTAGTATTTTCGCATGACCGTGCTTCCCTCCCTCATGTCCCCCTGAGAGATTTCTGTATTGTGTGTCTGGAAAAAAAAACTCTGATGACGCAAAAATCGTCATTTAGCTCATCTGAGGCTCTTTTGTCCAGAGTCTTCAACCCGCCCATAGGGGGATCTCACGATAAAACGCCGTCTTTTCAGTTTCGAGTCGACTAGTAGCCTAGCTGTATCATTTCTTCCGATACTGCCCTCTGTAACCGGTAGGCGTGGCTTGGGAGTGGCCTCGTAGAGCAGCGAAGCAAGTGCATTCTGGGAGTTGTTGTCTTTCGTCCACATGAGCCAATAATACATTTTCTGTCTTTTCTCAGTCTAGAAGGCACCAACTTCTAAAATAATTTCACATTTCTACTACATAAATAACCCAATTTAATTATAAAATGAGCGAATACACCATGAATCCATTTTCCAAACTGTGTTTTTGTCTTATCTTGAATCTCTACGGTCCACTTATAATAAGTGTTTATATTCTGACATTTTTAGACTGGTTCGGGGTGTGCTGCTGCGGAGTAGCCCAGTACCTGCGTGACTGGTCATAGACATAATCAGAGAGAAGTAGCTCCGGCTACAATGTTCTATATGCAAGACGCATGCAGTTCTGTTTATTAACCGCTAGAGCGGCAAAAGCTATGGACTGCAGCTTTAAGTCAAGATTAAAGGGTTAATTCACCCTAAAATGAAAATTGAAGTCATCATTTACAGGCCATCATGTCGTATGCCCTGCTTTCTTTTTCTGAACCCAACATGAGAATTTCTTTGATTAACGTCCAATTAAAAATTAGACTGCTGTCACTTTAAGAGTTCATGAATGGATCCAATATACTGTTACACAACTTGCGTTATCTTTCTCAACTAATTAGGTGCCGAAACTGACTGTTTAACTGAATACTTGCAAAGACACGCATCAAGCTTTTAAAGTGATAACCTCACAGAATAGTGTGATGCTACATGTGTTGTATTTTCCAAGTGTTCTGGGTAGGGTTTGGTTAACAAAAATCCTGACATTGGTCTTCTGTGCGTGACTTTTGAGCAGCCAGTGTTCTTTTAATGGTACTTTAATGTCCAAGTTGTCTTGTCACATGACTACACTTCTTACTGGATGGAGATTAATGTAAAATTATGCATATTTATTCTCTTATAGTCAGTGTTGAACAATTCAGTGCTGAACTCCAGTCAGTTGGGGGATTCGCCCTTCTACCCAGGGAAGACCACATATGGAGGAGCTGCTGCGATGAGAGCTCGTTCTCGCCCGGCTACTCCTTACCAGGTCTGAACAAGAATGCCAATACTATTATTTCATGTTAGGTTTTAAAGTGAGATTGCTGCTTGTTGGTTCCATCCCTTTTTGACTGACACTGTATTCTGGTCTTTGGTTCCGCAGCCTCCCGTTAGGAGGCAGATAAAGGCTAAGCCGGCTGGAGCTCAACCCTGTGGAGTGACCAGCGCCACAGCGAGACGCATCTTACAGTCCTTGGAGCGCATGTCCAGTCCTCTTGCTGTGAGTTTATTGTCTGTACTCTGGTGTCTAGAATCTAAAATTCCCACGTCATGATTCGATACACATCACGATACTGAACTCACGATACGATATTATTGCGATACTCCAAGACAGATGGTAAAAGGTTAACACATTTTTTTTACTGTTGATTTAAATGGTAAATTTGGTATTACATTGTGGGTGTAAAGGAATAGGCTTGGACTTGGTGTTGATAACCCAAAGCACAGGACAATAGAGACACCAGAATAAACATTCATGATTCTGAAGCTGAAAATAGATCATTATTTTAGACGAATATGCTTGCACTGTCACTCACTAGATATATTTAAAATAATATAGGCCACTTTTTACTGGTAACAAGACATTTGACATTATCAGAACCCACAAATATTCATTTTTATACGCTATTTTCAACATTATATGTAGTAGTTTAATGTAATACTGACACTAAAACTCTGAAAACTTCAAATTTTTTCTCACACAGTAATTTTTATTTTCGTTGAACTATCCATGATACATATTGTTGCATTTTTGTATGCGATATATTGTTACACCCCCATCAATTAAACATTTTATTGTTACTGTTCAGCCTAGGGGTTGGTGATAAACCGATTAAAAAAAAGTCAACCGGGAGAGATTTTGTATTTTCTCTATAGTGGTTATCTGCCATGTTCTGCCGCCATGAGAGCTTGTCATTGCAATGCATTCTTAAGCCTTGCCAAGTTATTTAAAATTGTTTAAGCTTAATAAGCAGCGAAAGAGAACGAATTTATATATTTGCGACAGTTTGAGACTGTTTCCGATGCAAACGCGCCATTATCGTAAAATAAAATGACTTGTACTGTGATATAAGATTCTGGTCATCACCCCCCCCCCCCCTAAATCGACCAACTTTTCTGTCATTAGTTATTAAACAAATAGTGCCATTTTAGATTTTAGGCTTTGGATCTAAATAATGTTTTTGTCAACTTTGCAGGATGCAAAAAGAATTCCGTCTACGGTTTCATCACCTCTGTCAGCTGTAAGTACCATATCATAGTAGTTTACGTTACAACTCTTTAAAATTCACTGAGTTTTCAGTCCATACAGTCTTCAGACATTACTTGTTTTTATCTTTTCAGTCCTTGAATCACACAGACCTTGACATTTCAAATTACCAGGCAAAAAGGAAAAGGGTAAGTCTTGTGCATTAATAAACACACATTCTGCTGAGTGTCAGATAAAAGGAAAAGAAAGACATCCATACATAGTTTTTATGCATGGAAGCAAATCATTACTGCATCTTATAAAATTGGCAACTTTCACTTTGCTTTTGCTGCTTGTCTTTAACTGTTAACAACTGTGGCAGCTGGCTACTAATCCCAAACAATGTGCCTATTCACCCGGCCCCAGAAACCTAAAGCCTGTAATAACCATTTGTGGCGGATGTCCATAGTCCAAAATATCCAGGGCTTTGAGTGTGTTTTGTTGTTAAAGTGAGCACACTACACTTGATGAATCATAGCAGAGGGCTTCGTGCATTTACAGTCCATGACCTTGCAATGTTGAATGCTCGATCGGAAATTACAAATAGTCAATTAAGCCAATTAACTATATCGCTCTGACAAATGGTTAGCCTGATATCTTTTGCACAGTGGTGTAGAGAGCTGTGGCATGCTGTATTTTAATATTCAACAATATTATTGATCTGCCTGAATTGACACCATTATATGAGAACTATATAAATAAAGGTGACTTTTTGTAATGTTTGTTCGCCCCACAGCTGGAGCCGTCGGTCCCTCCTGTGCAGAAGCTGGTTGTTCCTGCAGCTGCTGCGGTGTCTGGTAACCGGTCGATGTCCTTCAGACCGTCGCTCACCCCAGGTGGAGGGAACAGAGCGGTGGACAAAAACAACAGGGAGACTGTGAGTTCAATATTTAACGCAAAGATTTCAACAACTTCCTTTGTTTCACAGAGGGAGATATTGAAAGTAAATTGCAATACAGATAATTAAGCATGCTATTAACTTATATTTCAAAATACACTTAATATTAGTTTTTTTATGAAAGAGATTAATACTTTTATTCACCAAGGATGCATTAAAATTGAAAGGAAAGACATTTTATATTACAGAAGGTTTATATTTCACATAAATGCAGTTATTTTTCTATACTGTTTTTCTTTCTTTCTAGAATGTTCTGTTCATCAAATTTTCTCAAAATTAAGCATCACAATAGTTTTCCACTGTGATATGTTTCTTGAGCAGAAAATCAGCATGTTAGAATGATTTCTGAAGGATCATGGGACACTGAATTGTCAGCATCATTACTTCAGTCTTCAGTTTTAACATCACAGGAATAAATCACATTTTAAAATGTTAATTAAGTTTTTTTATTTTTATAAAAAATATTTTATTTTACATGAACTACTTCTACATTATGTACAAATAGTATTTTAATTACTATTTTTTACTGTTTTGTTAAAATAAATGCAGCCTTGGTGAGCATAAAGAGACTTTCAAATGTGCGCATAAGGCCGGAATTATCTTTATGAGAGTGTCTTTATGAAAAGTACCTTGAAGCACTGTAATTAAGTGGATGATGTTTTGATTCTTTGTTTCCTATCTTAGCCGGTAAGACAATCCTCTCCAATCTCAGATCCCTCCCAGGCTCCATCTACCAGGTGAGAGCAGATGGTCTATGGTAATTTTACATCATGTCTGTTTCACACTGAACACATTCACACTGAACACACTGAAGCTGTTTGCTAGCAGAGCGGGAGCAACACACGGCCTTTGTGCTTTCACACTGGCAGCATTTGTTGTGTACTGCAAAAACAGACTCGTATCGTCCATTGTGTCACCTTTTTCAGGCGTACTTCTCTGACCATTGCCTGCCACATGCTTTGATTGATCATGTGCAGAATTCTCTATGATGTGACTCTGTTCCTCTTGCACTCATACTATGTAAAATATATTAATGCTAGGCAATGATAAATCACATCCAAAAAAAAGTTTGTTTACATAATATATGTGTGTACTGTATAATTATTTTGTATGTATAAATACACACACGTACTTGTATATATTCAAGAAAAATGTGTTCTTTATATATAAAATATTTATGTGTAAATATATACAGTATATACTTGCAAATATTTCTTAAATATATACATGCATGTGTGTATTTATTTATATATATATATATATATATATATTAGGGCTGTCAGTTAAACGCGTTATTAACGGCGTCAATTTTTTTATCGCGCGATTAACGCCTAACAAACTTTGTAGTTTTTTTCACATGCTTTTGCAACAACTAGTAACGTTAGTAAAACTACAACACCACCGGATCTAGCTAGACCGAAAACAAAACAACAGGCACGCCGCACACACTTGTTTGGGCTTGCGAGCCGGCCGGACGAGAAGCCGCGTCTATGACAACTTGTATCGCACATCGGACGCGCACTTTCTCAGTTTATGGCCAGCAATAAAAACGCTGAATGGCGCCGCCGGTGTGGTGTACACTCATAGAGAATAATGTGTTCGAATTTTAAATATGACGCGCTTCGCTTCTCGTCCAGTGTGCGCCTTTAACATTACGTTTTGAGTGGATGAATAATGAGCGCGAGACGCCGAAATGGATGCCAATAAGATTCTGAATGGAAAGTTTAATTTAAAAAAAGTGGCCAAATGGTTCAATTGACAAGACCAAAGTGATCTGTGTGTTTTGTCGTTGTGAACTGAGCTATCATCGCAGGCTTCGCAGCACGTCCAGTCTGAAATACCACTTGTTGGCCAAGCACACACAGCTGATGCGAATTCTCCGCCTCTCGTCAATATCAGGACCTCGTCAGTATTTATTTTGTATCAGGACTACAGTATATGCCAATGTTGTTTTCAATAAAAAAAAACATTTGCACAAAGCAAGCCGATCCACTTTTCCATGTTGATAAGAGCATTAAAATGAGAAAAAAATAATGGGACAAAAAGAAATCAAGAGACATTTAGAATAGATAAAAATGTGCGATTAATCGCGAGTTAACTATGACATTAATGCGATTAATCGCGATTAAATATTTTAATCGTTTGACAGCACTAATGTATATATATATATATATATATATATATATATATATATATATATATATATATATATATATATATACACACAAAAAATAATTATACAGTACTCACACATATATTATGTAAACACAAGCTTATTTTGGATGCAATTAATCGTTGCCCAGCACTAATGTATAAGTGTGTAAAAATGTGCTTCTTACATGTCCAGTGTGAAATGGCGGTAGAATTCTCTTCTCTTTTTGGATAGACCGTGAGCTGTTAGTGTCTTCTCTTGCATAAACACTCAATCCATCAATTCCTTTGTCTCCAGTACAAGCAGTATGTCCTACCCGTTGTCCAGCACCCCAGCGCCCAGCAGCGCTGCTTCAGGAGGGGGTAAAATGAAGCGGGAAAGAGCGATTAGACCTTCATCCAAACGGCCTGACGATGAGGTCAGATGTTCTGCCGGTTATATGCTTTGTCATACCATTGTTTTTGGAATGGTTTGATGCTCATGTAGACTGTTTTACTTTCAGCTTGCTGAGGACCCAGACCTGCCGCCTGCTTCTCTTCCCAGCAATTTCACTTTGCCCACATTTAATTTCTCCTCTCCACCCCCTTCCTCCTCGTTCACCTCCGGCACAACACCACTTGCAACTGTCTCTGAGGAACCGCCAGCAAATAAGGTATTACTTTACCTCTGACCCCTCAGGATTGTGCCTTTTCGCTGACGTAGTCTTGGCCCAGTAAACTGAAAGGTGCTCATTGCTGTTATGTTGGACAAATAATGAGGACAAGTATCTGTAACCCTTTTTTATTTATTTTTTATCAGGAGCCAGTGGCACCATCCACACCACCATCTGTCCCATTCACATTCTCTTCACCTATCGTAAAGGCCACAGCAGCCAGTCCTCCAACTTTCTCTCCATCAGTAGGTTTCCTTTATTCTTTTACACGGTTTCATGCAAAACAAGCATCTGTAATGATAATTAGGGATGCACCGATACCATTTTTCCAATTCGATACCAAAAATGTTGTATCAGCCGATACCAATCCGATATCAGCACAGTTTTGTTTTTTTGTTTTTAAATCAATGTAAAATTTCTATACGTCTGTGTGTTGAACTTTATAATTGCTCTTTTGTCTGTTAAACCTCATTATAAAGAAAAACAACAAATTAGAAATGCACCGATTACAATTTTCTAGGCCGATTTCCGGTTTTTCATTGAGTTTGACCTGCCGATACCGATTTTAGCCGATTCCGATTTCATTTTTTCTAACCACTTTACAGCACACACAAATATTTATTTTCTATCTTTTCTTTTTTTGAACATTTTACATTTAGCATAGAACATAGATATTTTTTTAACAGATAATCGCTATAATTAAGAACTCCTGGTGTGGGAAATTCACACACATCTAAAGTGCAGTGTTATGGAAGAACCATTTCCTTTTCATATCCAATATCCAAATTTTTTTTTAAAATATATTTAGCAAACTAAACTTCTGTATGAAAACAGGTAATGGCAATTATAATTTTATTTATATATATATATATATATATATATATATATATATATATATATATATATATGCAGTATAAAGATATTTCTATATTTTATGGCTAGTTTACTTTATTTTTTTATAATCATAACCATACTTGCAACCAAAACTGAATAATGAAAACAAGTTTAAATGGGTAAATCTTCTACAAATATTGAGTCTTCGTTTTCTTTTCTGACATACTCCAGTTCTTGTTAAAACACACTAGACATACTTATTCTGTGCATTTTGAGCACTTTTTGTGTTAATTAATTTTTAGTTTGTCCATCAAAAGTGTGCTTTCACATTAATTGAGCGTGAGCAGCGCTGCAAAAATAGACTCGCGCCAAAACCCGCGCTACACTGCTGCTCACGCGACCGATGACGTGAAAATCGGCCAATTCCGGTCACCAGCCGATCAATCGGTGCATCTCTACAACAAATGAAAAAAGTGTGATCATAATCTGACAAAATACTATTATAAACTAGATTAGTGGAATGTTTTTTTTATTTTTTATTAAACATTTAGTGAGATTTTTTTTTTTTTTTTGTGGAGATGCAGAACAAATAAAAGTTCATAAGTGTAGCACTAAATCTGTTAAAATGTTACACATTGTTGTAAAATACTTTAATGAAAAACGAGTAAATATATTTATATATAATATATACTATAAAATTACACTGTTTCATGCAAAACAAGCGTCTGTAATGATGATGATGTTGATGATGATGATGATGATGATTCTTCCCTGCAGGCTGGATTCACCTTCAGTGCACCTACTTTGAAAACAGGCCCTTCTTACTCCAATGGGAAAATTGTTCCAACAGTAGCCCCAGGTAAGGCTTGTTTCACAAAGCAGATGTGCTTTCATTTGAAGTCAGGTTTTGGTGGTGTTGATGTTTCTTCCCTGCATGTTTCGCAGTCAAATCAGTGGCCAGTGAGGAAAAAGAGTTTGAAGGACCCTTCAAACCTGCAAAGGTCTTAAAACAGGGCAGTGTATTGGATATACTTAAGGGACCTGGTATGATATGCTTTTAAGTAAAGGTTTTTAATGGCGTGTTGCTATTTGAGTGTATTTAATTACCCTTTTCTCTTTTCCAGGGTTTGCATCCCCCTCTCAGAACTCTGCTGATAAACCTTCACAGTCTGCTTCATTATCATCTGCTACTTTTTCTGGTTTCGGTGACAAGTTTAGGCCACCTGCAGGTTCATGGAGCTGTGACTCTTGCCTATTGCAAAACAAGCCTTCGGACAAAAAGTGTGTTGCTTGTTTCGCACCACAACCCAACACAGACTCTGCCTCTAAATCGGACAGTAAACCCGCAGAAGCTCCTGCAAGCATTAGTTCTCTCTTTGCTCCTCCAGCTGGTAGCTGGGAATGTGACACATGTTTGGTCAATAACAAACCGGAAGTAATTAAATGTGTAGCTTGTGAGACAGCCAAACCCGGGACTGGAGTGAAATCCAGACTGACTCTACCGGCTCTCTCTGAGACCTCATCCACTCTCTCTACGACCACAACGACTGCCGCTTCATCTACAGCAACTGGACTGTTAGGATTTGGGGACAAGTTTAAGAAGCCAGAGGGGGCTTGGGATTGTGACGTGTGCCTGGTTCGGAACAAGGCACAGGATGTCAAATGCGTATCCTGTCTGACTTCTAAACCAGGTAAAGTTTTACTAAGATTTAAAACATTTTAATACCCAACAAAAAGAAAAAAATATGGACAGCCCCTTTAACGCCTATGAAATCTAGTAGTGCGACATTCGTCTGTTATAGGACAACTTGGTTTGAATAAATGAGCAGACACTGATTAGCTACTTGATCGCCTAAATAAAAAAATTTTTAAAAATGTGTATAGTGTTCAATGTTGTTATCGATAGAGATACGCGGATGGGGTATTATTTCATCCGCAACCACATCACAAAACTCATCAGCCGCACCAACGTTTTTTGGACCAAATTTCAAAGCCGCACCCGCCCGCCATCCACTGATTGTTTTGCGGTCTATGGACGATGCAATGCTCTGCTAATGTGAGCCGCAAGAAAGCCGTTGTCTGTTCTAGAAAGGATGCAGCAAAGATATTTAATGCTAATGTATGAGGCATAGGCCTACGCTGAGTTTCATTCATTTACAATGAGATGCGCTCTAGTTCACTATGCAATGCAAGTGAACCGGCGCGCCGGCGCCTCCATGTCACGGTTATTATATTGTCTGCTATATTTGCTTTTTAATTATTAAATACATGCAGTTGGTTAATGAAACATTTATTAAAATTAAGATACAATTTGTACAAAACGAAATTCGCTTTAAAGAAAGGCTTTTAACAATGCAATGCAAGTGAACGCGGCGCGCCGGCGCCTCAATGTCACGGTTATTATATTGTCTGCTATATTTGCTTTTTATTTATTAAATACATGCAATTGGTTGATGAAACATTTATTAAAATTAAGATACAATTTGTACAAAACGAAATTCGCTTTAAAGAAAGGCTTTCTACAAAGCAAAACTTAATGAAGTGGTAAAAATGTCTGACGATTTACAAAACAAAACTTCATTAAGTGGCAAAAACCATGTCTCCCGATATATTGCGCATCTTATGATCCTATCTTTTATTACAGTTGTTTTTGAGCTAAAATGTAGTACACATCATGTATACACACTGTATATGTTGCTTTTATCAAACATGTTTGGGGCCAGTCAAGGGGTAATTAAACTGCACGATCAGTTATCAGTAATACTTTTATTATTGCAAATGTTTTTCATTTGTTTAATAAATCTCATAATGATGGCACATCACTATATCATAATTTTATTTCTATCTCAAATGATTGGCGGTCGGTCAGGGGGTACTTGGCAAAGAATCAAATACAGTTGGAAACGACGTAGACCATTAATAACACAGACTGTCCACAATTGTTTTTAATTGTATTTAAACATTCTCTATGATAAAAAATGTTTTTATAACACGGTTTTGGTGGTTATAGAGTTCTAATGACAGTGTTCAACTATAACCGTCGGTCTCACGGTTATATACTAACCGTCACACCCCTAGTAACAGTATATTGGATCCATGCAGCCTAATATTCCTGCTGCCGTCTCTATAATAACACTAATCAAACGGAGAAAATTAACTCGTTCTTGACTGAATAACTTTTGTAACTATATTTGTAATGTATATTTTATTTATAAAATGCGGTGTTATTTTAAATTTGATTACCGTTTCTGTTCCTAAATACCTGAATCTTAAAACACTATTTCAATCGGATCTTTTCTCAGTTGTATCTATTATTTTATTTATTTTTTATTACTGAGTGTTTACTTGTCTTTAATTAGGCTAGTTGTTTTTCTATGGTGTTTTTAAACCACAGGCAAACGTTCCTTGTGTAAGTGTTCTTTAGCCTGTTGATTTTTGTTCATGATATTCAGCTAAAGTTAAATGTTTTGTTATAAGACTAAATGTGAATGATATCTAAGTTTTTTTTCTTTTTTCTTCTTGGAATCAAAATTAGGAATCAAAATTCAAGCGAAACCCAACCCTACTGAAAAGCCATCTACAGCAACTGGACTGTTAGGATTTGGGGACAAGTTTAAGAAGCCAGAGGGGGCTTGGGATTGTGACGTGTGCCTGGTTCGGAACAAGGCACAGGATGTCAAATGCGTTTCCTGTCTGAGCTCTAAACCAGGTAAAGTTTTACTGAGATTTAAAACATTTTAATACCCTACAACAACAACAACAACAAAAAAGATGGACAGCCCCTTTAACGCCTATGAAATCTGGTAGAAAAGAGTTTCTCTTTAAAGAGTCTGAGTTCTTTTTGGTCTGAAATATAGGGTTGGGAATCAAAAATGGATTCCAATTCTGGAATCGAATACATGAGGTCAGGAATTGGATACTTGTTATAAAATAAATATTTAGATTCCTCTTATCGATTCCTTTGAGCTTTTCAATATAACTTTAAACCATTCAAGCATGAGACAACTTGCTGTTTTCAGTGCTGCACGTGTGTAACAGTATATTGGATCCGTGCAGCTCTTAAAGTGACAGCAGCCTAATATTCCTGCTGCCGTCTCTATAATAACACTAATAAGAGAAAATTCACTCGTTCTTGACTGAATAACTTTTGTAACTATATTTGTAATGTATATTTTATTTATAAAATGCGGTTTTATTTTAAATGATTAGTTTCTGTTCCTAAATACCTGAATCTTAAAACACTGTTTATTTCAATCGTATCTTTGCTCAGTTGTATCTATTTTTTGTTCTTTTTTAATTACTGAGTGTTTACTTGTCTTTAATTAGGCTAGTTGTTTTTCTATGGTGTTTTTAAACCACAGGCAAACGTTCCTTGTGAAAACTGTTCTTTAGCCTGTTGATTTTTGTTCATGATGTTCAGCTACAATTAAATGTTTTGTTATAAGACTAAATGTGAATGATATCCAAGTTTTTTTTCTTTGTTTCTTTTCTTTTTTCTTATTGGAATCGAAATTAGGAATCGTTAAAATTCAAACGATACCCAACCCTACTGAAAAGTCTAGCTTTTAATATCCGCCTAATCAAACTGATATTTGCATCCCTGACGTCTTACTCTTCCTGGTGTTTTACAGGAGCTGTAGCCGCTGTGGTCTCGACTCCAGTCTCTGCACCTGCAACATCTGCTGCGTCTTTGTTGGGATTCGGGGACAAGTTCAAGAAACCTGAGGGGAGCTGGGAGTGTGAGGTGTGCTGTGTTCAAAATAAGGCAGTGGACCAGAAGTGTGTGGCCTGCCAGTCAGCAAAACCCGGAGCTAAAATAGAGTCCAAAGGTAAAGTGCCTTGCAATCATATTTCCAGAAGTCAGATTTTGCGACGCTACCGTTTTGTAGAAGCAGACTAATGACCAGAAATCTTGCTGTTTTTCAGGTTTTAGTTCATCTTTTGGCGTTCAGTCCAACAGTACAGACTCAAGTTCATCTGGTTTTAAGTTTGGTACCGGCTCTACGGACTCGACCTCTGCTGGATTAAAGTTCGGAGGCTCTTTCTCAGATTCTTCCACCGCGGGAGGATTTAAATTTGGAATCGGGACTTCCGACTCGACCTCGAAATCAGAGGGCTTCAAATTTGGAGGCTCGTTCTCGGATGCAGGTTCTGGTGGGGTCAAACTTGGTAGTGCCTCATCAGAATCAACAGCGACAAAAGAGAGTTTAACAAGGGCCTTTGACTTTAGTAGATCCATGAATGATGACATAATCGAAGAAAAAACTAAATCTCAGGATTCTAGTACGGGATTTAAATTTGGTGGCGGAAGTGGAATCACTTTCAGCTCTCAAGCTTCTGGCTCTGAAAACTCTGCATTTTTATTTGGAGCTAAACCCAATGAGAAAGAAAGCTCAAATTCATCCTTTAGTTTCTCTGCGCCCCAGTCCAAGGCTGAGAAAGAAAATGCTTCTGCTTTCTCAGAAACCGCTTCAACCACCACAACGTCGACAACAACAACGGCAGCGAACGCCATCCCTGTTTTTGGCAAGTCTTTAGTAGCTGAATCTTCTGCCTCGAAGTTTGTGGAACAAGCAACGAAAGAGCAAACGCTGGTGACGCCTACCTTCACCTTTGGAAAACCAGAAGAGAAAAAGGACACCTCTGCACCCTCAAGTGCGTTCTTGTTCGGTGCTTCCAAGGAAGCTGAGAAACCAACGGCAAACTTGGGCTTCTCTTTCAGCGAGCCAGACCCTCCAAAAGATTTCCCCAAACCTACGCCGACGCTTACCTTTGGGAAAACTGCCGAGTCAACAGAACCCCCAAAGCCGTCATTTGGTTTTGGACAGAGTATAACAGGTGAGTCAAACCGTATGGTCTTTTGATGCTCTCTTAAAGCAATAGAGCGCTTCAGTGATGACACATTTTTGTAGTGAATTCGCATCACCCTGGTTCTCTCGACAAAAACCCAATGGGATTTTTCCATTTGGCTTTTGGTTTATTGCAGAAAATAAGTTCTGTGACTAACAGAAGTTTTTGTTTTTAAACTAGGGATGCACCGATATGAACATTTTGGCCGATACCAATAACCGATAATTCTTTATATTTGAAAGCCGATAACCGATATATTGGCAGATAAATCAAAATCCAAATTTTTATATATTTTTTGAGAGCCTGATTACAAAAACAAGTGTTTCACCATTAAAAGCCACGTCCCAAACACACAATTATAAGGTTCTCATAATTTGATGTAGCCGATATCCTTTTCAAAGTGATTCCAATCATATTTCAAGCAATTCAAAACCCATAATGGTGAACAGTGTGCATCTGAAGTGAAGGAAATAGTCCATTATTTATCAGCTTTAATATATCGGCCAAACTTTCTTATCAGGCAGATAACACAAAAAATTAACATATTGGCTGATACCGATATGGTGCATCCCTACAAAAAAAAAAACATTGACTTTGAGACGATTGAAACAGAAGTGCTAAAATGCTTCTCTTCTCTGGGTTTTGGCCTACAAAAATACATCATCCCTGCAGCACACTATACCTTATTCTTGTAGTACCACAATTTGACTCTCCAACTATGTGCTTTCCAGACACATCTGCTCCAACGCCCAATTTTGGCTTCATGGCCAACTCCTCGAGCACCCCAGCTTCATCCAGCTCCACCCCCAGCCTTTTCATCACTCCCACTACCTCTTCCCTGGCTCCCACCCCTGCTCCCGCAAACACCTTTGTATTCGGCCAGAATTCCTCCTCTGAACTTACCATGGCAAAGACTTTCGTGTTCGGACAGCAGGACAGCCAGACACCGGCACCTGCGGCTCCTTCTGCTGCACCTGCACCAGCACAACCTTTCCAATTTGGCTCGGGCTCAAACTCATCTGGCCCTTCTTTCAATTTTGGTGCTGTTGCGTCCTCCACCCCAGCCTCTGCCGGTTAGTTTCCCTCCAACAATCCCATAGTGTGCTTCTTAGGGCTGTCGTGATAACTGCAATATTGTAATCCCGTGATACTGACAAGCCCATCCACAAAGGAATGCAAGCAACCGTGATATTTGCGTGTTTTCTTTTTTCATAAGGCTACGTCCTTCTTGTTTAGCTTTTCGTGAATGTGTATTGATTGTTAAATAAGTTACAAATGCTAATTAGACTGTTTATCATGCTGATTTGCGCTTAACAAGCCTAAACCGGTTGGTTTGCCTCTAAAAATCCCACATTGTGCTTCTTAGGGCTGCCGCGTTAACCGCAATATTGTAATACCACGATACTGACATGCCAACAACTGCGATATTTGCGTGTTTTTTGTTTGTCGACATTTAGGAGAAAATCGCAAAAATTTTCGCAAATCTGTAATGGAAACGCGCCTATTCTTTCACTGCGACAGCCCTAGTGCTTCTGCCCTTTGGTTGACATCCTGTACAAATGTGTCTAACATCTAATTTCTCTTGCAGCTCCAGCTCCGTCTGCCAACCCCTCCCCGTTTGTTTTTAGTTCTGCCGCTCCTTCATCCGGCTTTGGCACTGGACAGGCCCCAATCTTCGGACAAAACGCGTCTCAACCCAGTGCTCCTGCGTTCGGGTCATCGGCACCTTCGTTCTCGGCCAGCGCTTCCCCAGCGTCTGCGTTTGGAGCCAAGTCCAACTCTGGCCCTGTATTCGGTCAGCAAACCAATCCTACACCTACGTTTGGATCGACTGCTGCCTCCACGGGCCAAGGTCAGAGAAACGGGTTAACATCAGCATCTCATTTCATTCTAAACCTGTATGTCTAACTTTTGTGAGTAACTTGACCATCTTTAGCCCTATTTGGATGGGACTAGTTTAACATGGAGAGGTGGGGTAAAGTAATAATTACCAGAGCTTCTCTGTGATTTTAGTCCCGTCCAAATGTGCATCTCAGTGATCATCACGGACAATGTCAGTAAAGATTACTTTTACCTTCAGTAAAAAGGTCTGGAAAAATTACCTCAGGTAATACTAATCCCGTGCGAATAGACCCGCTGTAAATATGTACGTTAATATTTCCTGTTTAAAAGTAGTTTTTCAAGTATGGAGAAGCTTGGAAAAAGCATTCAGTTGCGTTCTAGTCGCTGGGACGAGTCTGTGGCAGAACTCAAGTGTTTCACACACACCATTCAGATCAGAAAGAAGATCGACAGCACTTGTTAGAGGCACGAAACATCTTTTAGTGTTAGTTAAGTGCCTATTACCCAACACAATCCAATCTGAAGTTAATACATCGTTCGACCGGACATAACTGTTTTCTATATTTCAGGAAGCAGCTTAACACACACATGAGGACAGGAGTGACGGCGATGCGCAAATCGAGTTACTCTCCCACTTCTGCTAGTTTTACTGAGATATTAATATTAATATTACAGACGTCCTGTGGTAAAATGACATTACTCCATCCACCCTTGTAAAGTTAATCCCGTCCGAATAGGGCTTAAGTACCACCAAATGTCAGCCTTTGATAACGTTCACATTCGTTGCATGGGTTGGAAAAAAGAAGCATCGGAAATTATTTACAAGTTCAAATTAGGGGCTTTCGCACCAAAGGAACCTTTTCAGAGTTCCTAAAACTATTGGTGGAAGTTCCCGGTTTTGGGTGTGTTCGCACCGCAGGAACTAGGAACGATTTTAGTTCTAGGAACTCTTTTTAGGAACTAATTGAGCTCCTACTTCAGAGTTGGTCTAAGCATGTTGTCTTTAGAATATTGTCTTTGAACTTCTGTTTTTGCGGTCGCTCTGTATATCTCTATGGCATCGCTGTCAAAGAGTAATTCGCTTTTGAAGTGGATTTACTTATTGCAGAGTTAACGAAAGTTATCATGAGTGATAAACAGTAATGTTTAAAGCAGATGTCTTAAATGTCAGTAGACCAGGAAGATTTTAAAACATTCATTCATAAATGCGTAAGATTGCAGTGAAAATACAGACTGGAAGACAAAAGACAACGAGTGCAGCGCTGAAAAGGGGCGGGGCTATATAAGGTCTATTGGAACTACCAGTGACGATTGGTTGATCAGTTGCTGATTGGCCGAACGCACACGAAACACCAGCACCCTCTGTACTAACTCTACGAACATGGACAACAGTGATAGATGAGCCTCTCAACCTTTACTCTGAGGAGGAAATCCAACGCAATTTTGAGGGAACCAAGAGCAACATGATTATGTATTTCTGCTCAGCTACACCGGACATCAACCACACGGCATACGCTTATAACTTTTCATTACGGTCTACTTTCGATGTATGACAGTTCTATCTAATAACGTGTTAGACAGATCGCAAACTAATGAACACAGAGAACGCGAGCACTATGAGCTCAGTCGTTCTCAGCGCTGTCAAAATAAAAGTCCCAACAACAAGCGTGGCTCATCACTTCAGAGCTCCTAATGGCAGTGCGAATGCAACCAGGAAAATGTTCCTTAGGGAACCATTAGTTTTCCGGGGGAACCACCCTGGTGGCGAGTTCTTACAACTACCCGGTGCGAAAGCTCCTATGTTTTTTGATGACACAATCGAAAAATAAGTCATGCCATCTAGTAACGCCTGCCTGTAATCTAGTTATTTGTATGCATCTCTCTAACGGTTGCTCCATGTTATGTTTGCAGGAGGGTTCCAGTTCGGCAGCACTGGTGGGTTTGGAGCATCGGGGAGCAACAGTAATGT
>NC_138736.1:2896354-2933854 GCF_965113295.1 Leuciscus leuciscus
CATAGCCACGTTAATAAGGTTTGTAATAAACCAAACCGTTTGTAAATCCGTCAAGAATTCAGCAAGTTACGAGCATTTTAGTTGGCGTATGTCACTCACCTTCCGTCCACAGCAGCAGGGAGCAGCAGCGCAGTCTCCTGACCTAAGATGGCCGCCAAGTGACGACACAGCTGACTCCGCCTTGAGCCATCTAGAGGGTACCAGCTAACCACGCCCTTGCCCTGGAGAGATACGTCACAGATGCACGCCCCCTCTCCACTGGGCTCTGCCTACTTTTCCAGCATTTTTCAAATATTGCCAGTGGGTGGAGTCAGGCTCTGACCAGGGGTTTAGTTACCCTTTAACAGATGAATAGGCTTCGCTCAGTTTATTAAATACATCCAACCTGAAATGTCAATTACAAACTATGAAGGGACAATGAATCGATACACTGACATGGCAATGCTAGACAGATAGCCTACTTTGTTTGCACAGTCCTACCGTGATTTTGTCACTCTTCTCTCCACTCCTAGACCTACGTCTGGTGACAGCGGGGAAACTTTTACCTCGATAAAGTTAGGCCTACTTATTGTATTGCAGAAAAGAAAAGTAAACTCCAGTTAACCAGTTCATGTTTCTTCTTTAGGTGATTCAAGCAGTAACGACTAATTAGACTCAATACTGATATTACAGGTGGAATTATGAAATAGAAACAGGCCTTAATGCAAGATTTTAATCATGTCAATACACAATAAATAGAACATTTAATTAATAAATTAATCAATAAGTCAGGACAGCCCATTCATGCAGGTAGTGAAATAGTTAAATCAAATACAAATACACAGTAAAAAAAAAAGGTTGTTAACCTTAAAGGTATAGCGGAGGATCTTTCCAAATTTTAGATAAGACCCGCCCTCTCCACTTTTTGAAAAGTTTGATTGATTCACCAGAATGATTGACAATTAGGAGGACCAATAGTTTAGACTACCCACCAGGAAGTAAAACATCCTCCGCTATACCTTTAACCCGTTATCAAGTCAATTAAAAAATATATTTCAAGGTGTGTTAATTGTTTGTGTATGGTGTGTATGTGTTTTTTTTTTGTTTTTTTTTGAATGCAATGTTTTCAACATAGGGAAATATATACAGCATTTCTAAAACAATCAACAGACATACAAGAGTTGCTTTGTAAATGGGTGTTTTTTTTTTGTGTGTGTTTTTTTTGTGTGTGTGTTTATTTTGTATGATTACTTCACACATGTATTTGTACTCTGCTGACTAATGCTGATCCATGTGTTGTTGGTAAGGGATTGGGGGTGGGGGTGGGGGTGGGGGGGTTAAGGGAAAATTTGACAAATGCTGTATATATTTCCCTATGTTGAAAACATTGCATTACAAAAAAAAAAAAAAAACACAAAAAAAAACCACATACACACATATATATGTATATACAAAAACATGGTCATACATACATATGATGACTCACTTTAATTTGCATATGACATGTTCAAATGTTTGGAGTCACCAAGGCTGCATTTATATGATCAAAATACAGTAAAAAAAAAAGTTTTATATATTGTAAAATGTAATTTATTCATTTATTTCCATTTATTTATTATATATAATGACTCACTTTAATTTGCATATGTTCAAATGTTTGGAGTCAGTAAGATTTTTTTAATGCTTTTGACAAAAAATCACCAAGGCTGCATTTATATGATCAAAATACAGTAAAATGTTTATATTTTAATATATTGTAAAATGTAATTTATTCCTGTGATCAAAGCTGAATTTTCAGCATCATTACTCCAGTCTTCAGTGTCACATGATCCTTCAGAACTCATTCTAATATGATGATGCTCAGAAGCATTTTTTTTTATTATTATAGGTTCAAAAGAACAGCATTTATTTGAAATAAAAACTTTTGTAACAATGTTAAAGTCTTTAATGACAATTTTTAATCAATTTAATGAGTCATTGCTAAATAAAACCTTTTAAAAAAAATCACACTGACCCCAAACTATAATATATACCTTTACTGTGAGTCTTGTAGCGTGTCAAGGCAGTGAATGCTGATGTGATTATGGTCTGTATTCCAATATAGAAAACAGCAAGTCTGTCTATCACCCTGGGAGCCCCAGTTTCTACTGCCTTCAGGACATTATGCGTGTCTGTAGTGAAACCAGTGCCCATTTCTCCTCCACCACCTCAAAGATGTTACTCGCTCTGGACAAGTAAGTTTGAACATCATCACTGACCACCAAAGTGTCCGAAAATCATACAAATAGGCCTTTAGAGTCTTGTTATGATAATATAAAGACTGTTTTCTTGTCCTCCATTGGCCTATTTTCAGTTGAAACAGGAGGTTGGGAAGGACGAAGCTTATTTTACCGAAACCAGTAGCTCTTAGTTTAGGTCACAACCCTTGAACCATGATTTAAAGTGCCCTTATTATGCTTTTTCATGTAGTGTGTAATATTAGCTCACTAGCGAATGTTGGGACGATGTTCAGTTTCCACCATTCATGCGGTATTTAAAAGCTCGTGTTTATTGACAGATGAGGTTAGCTCTGTCATGTGTGACCCTGGATCACAAAACCAGTCACATGTCGCATTGGTATATTTGTGGCAATAGCCAACAATACATTGTACAATTAATCAACACGCTGCTCCACGATCACTGTCTGCTCCCCGTCATCACACACACCGCTGGAAAAGCTCTGTCTCTCCTGTACAATGCTGTCGGATCCAAATATGGTCATTTCCTTTTTATCAGCAACCAATTGTGAAAGTAGAAGGGCTGAATGTGCAATCTCATTGGCTGATGATAAATCTTTAAAGCCCGTTTTCTCAAAATGACTTTTCTCTCATTCTCCAAGTCCGAAATCTCCACTTCAGTAGCGCCGATATACACCAAACTCTCCAGTCTTGTACCTAGTTATATTATGAAGACATTTACCGAGGGATTTGTAAATATATTATTCCTAGCCTGATTTATATAACATTTTATTCCAAAAAACATGGCGAAAATAATTTTTTTAAAGGCTATTGACATTATTCTGATTTTACAGGATAACAAAAGTAGATATCCATAAATCCCTCTGTAATTTTTTCCCCCATCTAATATGTGAACACAATGGAAATTTTTTTTTTAACCTGGCTTTACCCAATACTCAGATTTCGTTTTATTTTATGCAAATTAGCGCATATTTAATTAGATATTGCCTAGTTTGCATATTTAAACATTAAAGTACAGAAAACTTGTAATACATTTTTTTCTCATCTTAATGTAGGTAATCAACTGGGAAAGTTTCAGGGTGATATCTGCTAGTTAAATTTTTTACCCTATTCACCTGTAGTGTAAGTAAAGATCCTATTCCATGAAAATATTTTGTAAATTTCCTACCATAAATATATAAAACATTTATTTCTGTGAGTGAATGCAGCACAATCGCCAACATAAATGAACAACTTTAAAGGAGATTTTCTCAATGTTTCAATTTTTTTTGCACACTCAGATTCCAGATTTTCAATAGTTGTATATCAGCCAAATATTGTCCTATCCTAACAAATACATCAATGGAAAGCTTATTTATTCAGCTTTCAGACATATGTATAAATCTCAATTTCAAATAGTTGACCCATGTGACTGGTTTTGTGGTCCACAGATGTTTTGTCTTGAGTTATTGTCACTGTTTATTTCAGGTGGTTAGCAGAGCAACACGCTGTGCCTCACGCCATCCCTGCACTCTTCCGGCCGGCTCCGGTGGACCGTGTGAAGACTAACGTGAGTAACCCGGCGTATGTAGTGGAGAGCAAGCAGCCCGACGGCCCGCTCCACATGGGCTACACGGCGCTGGAGATCAAGAGCAAGATGATGTCCCTGGAGAAAGCTGACTTGTGCATCGAGAACCCGCTCTACGGGTCAGATCTGCAGTACACTAACAGAGTGAGGCTTTCTCTTATGATGATAACCAGAAAAAGTTGCATTCATAAACCATGCTCATAATTTGTGGTCAATAGGATTTTTTGTTTGTTTTTTTAATTAAACAAGGTCACATTAGTTGGATCAAAAGTTACATTTATAACATTGCAAAAGATTTCTATATCACATAAATTATGTCCTTTTGAACTTTCTATGCATCAAAAAATATGCATCATGGTTTCCACAGAAATATTAAATATTTCAACATTGATAATAATCAGAAATGTTTCAAATCATCATATTAAAATGATTTGTGAAGGATCATGTGACACTGAAGACTGGAGTAATGATGCTGAAAATTCAGCTTTGATCACAGGAATAAATTACACTTCACTATATTCACATAGAAAACAGCTGATTTAAAATTGTAATAATATTTCACTGTTTTTTACAGTATTTTTGATCCAATAAATACAGCCTTGATGAGCATTAAACACTTCTTTCAAAAACATAAAAAAAAAAACAAAGCTTTGAACGGTAGTTTATAACATTAGCGCCATCTATTGGTAGTGTATGGACCAGGTTTATAGATATATGTTTTATCCTCCCGTTTCCTCCCGTGTCTTTATCTTATTTACCTCAGATTGGCGGTCCGTTTAAATATCTGTTAAATTAAATGTCTGAGATTCGCGCTTCAGGATCGTGACGGCCAGACAACGGTCAGCATTTTATCTGTGTGAGGGTGATTTTAAAAACAACTAACAATTTTTTATTTAAATTTCTTTTTATTTTATTTTTTTTAACACGCCTTCATCAATTATTTTTAGCTACTAGAAAGCCTTTATATATTTTATTGTTTTACTGATCCAGGAAATCAAGGCAAATTGCTCTGAATCATATGTTTAGTGTGTGCCTTTTCAAACAAACTTCAATTGTATATAAACTGTGATATACAAAACTACACATATTTTAAAAGTTTCTTACACTGTTTACTCACTCATCATGGATGGATTAGGAACAGTTTCATATTTGATTATGGGCGGAGCTACAGTATATGACATCACTGCATGTGTGTAAAGACTTCGGTGAAAATGAAACTTAACAGATGAACTGGAAGCTTCTTCAAAACAACATTTCTTTTCAGAAACCCTGAAATTAACGATCAAATCTGACATTCCCCTCACAGGTAAGGCATGATGCAGTACAAGAACGTTTGTAAAATTAAAGTCTGTGTTCATGCGACATATATCAGAATCAGGAAGTATTTGAACTGCAGACAGAATAAACAAAGTTCAATGAAAGCCATAACTCTATTAAACAGAAATGACTCTTGGTGGTTACAGATGTTTATTTAGTAAGTTATTTGCTTGAAAAATTAAAAATTGAGTGTTTTTTTTATTTTATAAATCCCATGATTGTATTAAAATGTTGATGTGAAAACCTAGTTTTTTCCCCTAGTTTAGTGTCTATTTAGTTTCTTCAGATTTTTTCTACACGTATTTAACATGCAACATCCATAGCCTAATTTACTCAGTACATATAATTATCAAATTGCTCTCTTCAGGAATGTTGAAGATATATTGACATTACTTATCTTATTACTACTTACTTATTTTTTCAGCCATGGCATCCTCCAGTGGTCCATCACTAAATGAGGAGCTCCAGTGCTCCATCTGTCTGGAAGTGTTAACTGATCCAGTCACCACTTCATGTGGACACAACTTCTGCAGAACCTGCCTGACCAAGTGCTGGACGGACACACAGACCTTCTTCTGTCCACTCTGTAAAGAAAAATTCAGCAAAAGACCTGATCTCAAGATTAATACAACACTCAGAGAGGTTGTGCAACACTTTAAGGAGAAGCTCAATCTAGGAGAATCTGAGGTGTTCTGTGACGTCTGTGGTGAAAGAAAGCAGAAAGCTGTGAAGACCTGCCTGACGTGTCCAAGCTCTTACTGTGAGACTCATCTGGAGCCTCATCACAGAGTCCCACGTTTAAAGAAACACAAACTCATCAATCCTGTGGAAAATCTGGAGGATTATATATGCCAGAAACACGAGAGACCTCTGGAGCTGTTCTGCAGAGATGACCAGACGTGTGTTTGTCTGTCCTGCACTGAAGGAGAACACAGGACTCACAACACTGTTCCTATAGAGGAGGAGAGTCGAGAGAAGAAGGCAAGCCGCAAGAGTTACAAACAAAGCACTTTAAACACCCCATGAAATTCAGTTCCCTATCAGTCAGTCACGTTCGACATTATATTGGACTGAACTTAGGAATAGGGATCTCGCCTGAGAGCCCAATCACCATCGAGTGGTAACAGAACAAGCCAATGCACATTGGCGAAAGAGATTTGCATCTCAAGCCACTTCCAGGTCCAGTTATATTAGGCAGCGTGCAAACTCACACATTAAGCTTTTGCTTTGGAGCAGAGCAGATGTTGTTTCACTATGCTCTTCAATCATCGTTCAGTAAGTGAGTTGTTCCTTTGTTGGTGTGACTCTCCTGCCGGGTGCATTCCCGCGGTCCCATGGAGGACCCAGCATCTCATTCGGGGCTCCTGCAGAGGACCGGATGTCGATCGCTGCATCTGAGGGTGTGTTTGAGTCCTCTGGGGATGAAGATTCGACTGCACTGCCCTCTTCGCGGAGAGTAGCATTGTTCGAGTCCAACCCAGAGCTGACTGCCATGATTTCCCAGGCCGCTGCGAGCATTGGGCTCGAGTGGAATACTCAAACCATGTCCCGATTGCTCGTGGCTGGATGATTGGTTTCTCGGGGCGGCGCATGGTGAACAGCAGCTTTCCACTCCGGTCCCTTTCTTCCTGGAAGAGCATGAGGAGGTCACTGCCTACTCTGCTCTCACTACCGATGGCGGGGCGACCAAAGGGTACATGGAGATCCCTCAGGTGGAGTGTGCAGTTGCGGTGCATTCTCGGCTTTACTCGCGGCCAAGGCTTACACCGCCGCTGGACAGGCCGCCTCTGCCCTGCACGCTATAGCCCTCCTGAGGTCAAAGCACTAAAAGAGCTGCAGGAGGGTAGTTTTGACCCAGGATTGATGCAGGAGCTACGTCCCTTGGGTAGACGATGTCCAAGCTAGTGGTCCAGGAACGCCATCTCTGGCTGAAACTGGCTGAGATGAAGGAAGTCGACAAAGTTCACTTTCTCAACTCCCCCATCTCCTAGGCCAGCCTCTTTGGCGATGCTGTCGAGAACTTTGCCCAGCAGTTCTCGGCAGTACAAAAGCAAAGGCGATCAAACACATCCTGTCCCCTGGCGGGATGCTGCTGCTGTCTGCGGTTCAAGGACGCAATGCCTTGTCATGCATCTCCAGCCTCTCCTTTACGGGAACTGTGGAGCCAGGTAAGTGTGCCACCACACTTACAGCCCCCACAGCCTCAGTACCTCAGTGGCAGATAAGTATGCTCCTGTGCTGCATGCGGAGATCGCAGTCTTACTGAATCAAGATTCCGTTCAAGATGCTGGGACAGAAATGCATCCTCATGTGCGTTCGCCACCAAGATTGGTTTGCAGTGATCAACCTGAAGGACACATACTTATCTCGACGTATCTCGACGACTGGCTAATTCTGGCCAAAGTCAAGAGATCAGTTATGCGAACACAGGGACCTAGTGCTCAGGCACCTCAGACGCTTGGGTCTTCGGGTCAACTGAGATTGAGATTGAGATTCCTTTATTTGTCATTTTCATGGTGTACATAAAAACGAAATTGTGTTTCACACATCCACTACTCAGTAATTCAGTGCAATAGTAACTAATCAATAGAGCACAATTTAAATATAAATATAAATATACTAAAATACACTAAAAAGAATAAAAGAATAAAATAAATAGTTCAAATCACGTTCTCTGGTTAAGCAGTCTAATAGCTGTGGGGAAAAAGCTGTTTAGCAGCCTACTAGTTCTTGCCCTGATACTTCTGTTTCTTTTACCAGACTGAAGGAGTATGAACATGTCACGTGAGAAATGAGTAAAGTCCTTAATAATGCTATTTGCTCTATGCACACAGCGCTCTGTGTAGATGTCCTGAATACGTGGCAGTGAAGCACCAATGATTTTTTCAGCAGTTCTCACAATCCTGTTCAGTTTATGTCTCTCCTCTGCCGTACTGTTTCCAAACCAGCAAGAGATGCAATATGTGAGAATGCTCTCAATGGTGCCTCTATAGAACATGGTCAATGCTGGAATAGGGAGATCCACCTTCTTCAGTCTACGAAGAGAATGAAGACGCTGTTGGGCCCTCTTGATTATAGCTGTTGTGTTATCACTTGAGGTTAGCTCATTGGTCAGATGGACCCCCAGAAACTTGACACTGTGTACTATATCCACCTCAGAACCGCTGATGGTCAGTGGGAGATGGTGCCGACGACTAGTCCTCCTGAAGTCGACAACCATCTCCTTAGTTTTTTTGGTGTTAAGGACAAGGTTGTGTGTTTTACACCATACTGTCAACTGTTCCACCTCCTCTCTGTAAGCCGACTCATTGTCAGTGATGAGGCCAACAACTGTGGTGTCATCAGCGAACTTTAAAATATGATTGGTGGTAAAACTAGCAGAACAGTCATGTGTCAACAAAGTAAACAGTAAAGGGCTAAGTACACACCCTTGTGGTGATCCCGTGCTCACTGTGGTTGTCTTAGATATGTTTTTACCTATTCTGACTGTCTGCCGCCTCTCCGTCAAAAAGTCCAAAATCCATCTGCACATGCCAAGATCCACTCCCAGCAATAGCAACTTTTCAATCAGTTGTTGTGGCAAAATTGTATTAAAAGCAGAGCTAAAATCAATAAATAAAATTCTTGCATAAGTGTTCCTGTTTTCCAAATGTGTCAGACTGAGGTGAAGCAGGGTAGATAGAGCATCCTCCGTTGATCGGTTTGCTCTATATGCGAACTGCAATGGGTCCAAACTGGTTGGGAGACATGATTTGATGTGGTTCATAACAAGCTGCTCAAAGCATTTCATAACTATTGGGGTCAGGGCTACAGGACGATAATCATTCATGGTGGCTGGATTTGGCGTCTTGGGCAGAGGTATTATAGTTGCGCTTTTAAAACAGATGGGCACTCTGGCTTGGCTGAGGGAGATGTTAGATATGTCTGTGAAGACATCCTTCAGCTGTTCTGCACATTTCTTCAGCACACAACCCGGGATGTGATCTGGACCAGCCGCCTTTCGAGGGTTGATTTTAGAGAAAACCCTCTTCACGCTGTCTGACGTCAGCTGGAATGCCTGGTTGATGGGAGGCAGCACCTGCCTTTGTGCTAGTTTGTCATCTGTAATCTCAAACCGAGAGAAAAAGGTGTTAAGATTATCAGGTAGAGAGGGATCATTTTCTGTTGTCCGGACAGTAGGCTTATAGCCTATAGCTGTCTGAAATCCCTGCCATAACCGCCTTGTGTCCCTGGTGTCATTAAAATTACTTGACAACTTTTTTCCATACTCTCTTTTAGCCTCTCGAATTGCTCTCTTTAGATCATTTCTTGCTAAATTGTACGCTTCAGTGTCACCAGATCTAAACGCAGCATCCCGAAGCCTTAGCAATGATCGAACCTTTGATGTAAGCCAAGACTTATCAGTTGGACGCAGCTTGACAATTTGTGTAACAGTCACATCATCAATGCATTTGCTAATAAATCCCAACACAGTCTCTGTATATTCCTCTAGGTTTGTACAGTCCTCAGATGTTGCTGCTTCCTTAAAAATGTTCCATTGTGTACACTCAAAGCAGCCCTGTAAGGATGAGAGAGCCTCCTGTGGCCACACTCTAATTTCCTTGACCACTGGTGGCTCCTGTCTCACTCTGGGTCTGTATTCAGGTTTCAACAGAATAGTCAAATGATCAGAGCTGCCAATATGAGGTAATGGTGCTGCAACATATGCATTCTTGATGTTTGTGTATAGATGATCAAGTGTATTTTTCCCTCTTGTTGCACATGTAACATGCTGGTAAAAATTAGGTAAAACAGACTTCAGATTAGCCTTGTTAAAATCCCCAGCAACGATAAAAAATGCATCTGGATTAGTTGTCTGTAGCTGACTCAGAGTTTTGTAAAGTTCTCCCATAGCCTGCTTTACATCTGCATTTGGAGGAACATACACTGCAGTAATAAAAATTGCTGCCAGTTCACGTGGTAAATAAAAAGGTCTGCATTTCACAGTCATAAGCTCCACATCAGGAGAGCAGGATTTAAAAATCGTCTTAACATCATAGCACCACGAATTGTTTGTGTAAATTACCAGGCCTCCTCCTCGGAGCTTTCCCGATGTTGACATCACTCTATCCGCTCTATGGAGTGTTAGCCCCGCTAGCTCAATTCCGGAGTCTGGGATTTTGTCCGTCAGCCACGTTTCTGTAAACACAAAGACGCAACAATCCCGTACTCCACGCTGTAACGATCTCCAAAGACTGATGTAATCCATTTTAGTGTCCAATGAACGAACATTCGCCAACAGGACCGAGGGAACAGCCGGCTTGCAGGGGTTAGCCCTTAGCCTAACGCTAAGGGAAAAATTTCCCTAACTGGGAAAATATCAAACTCTCCCCCATCCAGAGAATCTCTTTTCTCGGTATGGAGTTGGACTTGGTTGACATGACTGCGCGTCTCACAAACGAGTGTGCACAGTCAGTGGTGAACTGCTTGAATTTGTTCAGGATCAGTACAGCAGTTCCACTGAAACCATTTAAGAGGCTCCGGGGACATATGGCATCCGCAGCCGCAGTAGCGCCGCTCGGATTGCTTCATATGAGACCGCTTCACAACCGGGTACACGTAGAAATCACTCTGATCTGTCACCGTACTTTCAGCCCGTGGTTGGACCATGTTTTTCTAGAGACAGGAGTTTCCCTAGAACAAGTGTTCAGGCATGTTGTTGTGTCAACAGATGCCTCGAGCACGGGTTGGGATGCTGTATGCGACAGGCACGCAGCCTTGGGTTCCTGGACAGGACCACAACTGCAATGGCATATCAATTGCCTCGAGTTGCCGTACTGTTGGCCGGTTTCTGTCGTTGCTGCGGGGCAAACATTTGCTGTTGTTTTAGGGGAATAAAACAACAAGCTGGCCCCGGGGCCTACACAAGTATCCGTTTCCCCCAGTAAGCCTGCTCGCACAGACACTGTTCAAGGTCAGGGAGGATGAGGAGCTGGTTGCAACTTACTGGTCCACCCGGACCTGGTTCACAGAACTCGTGCTCCTCAAAACAGCCCCATTGGTGTTCTTCTCGCAGGGAAGACCCCCGTAGATGCCCTGGAAAAAGAGTTGGAGCGAAGGCTGTCTCCCTCCACTCTGAAAGTGTATGTTGCCGCTATCACCGTACATCACAACACAGTAGACAGTAAGTCTCTTGGGAAACACAACTTGGTCATCAGATTCCTGAGAGGCGCCAGGAGGTTGAATCCTCCTCAGCCATACCTCATCCCCTCTTGGGACATCTCTCTGGTCTTAACGGCCCTACAGAGAGCATCTTTTGAGCCCTTGCAGTCAGTAGAGATCTAAAGACAGTGCTCCTGACTTCATTCACATCCATTAAGAGGGTGGGGGACCTGCAGGCATTTTCGGTCAGCGAAGCCTGCCTGGAATACGGGCCAGCCAACTATCACAGAGCTACAGAGTTTCAGAACCTCAGAACAGCTCTTTGTCTGCAATGGAAACAGAATGGAAAGGCTGTCTCCAAGCAGAGGTTGGCCCACTGGAAAGTGGATGGCAATGTCTTGGCTTACCAATCCCAAGGCGAGCCGTGCCCCCTTGGAGTGAGAGCTCACTCGACACGGAGGGTTGCTTGCTCCTAGGCGTTGGTGCACGGCACCTCTCTGGCAGACATATGCAGAGCTGCGGGCTAGGCAAAACCTGAATGGAGCCAGTTTCTTCCCGTGTGTTGGGTACAAACAGGTAATATGCGGATAAGCTGGCACTGTGTCTTGCTTGCTGCACCATTCCCCTCTGAGGACGGGATATGAGCGCCTATTCTGCTCCTCAGGTGAGTTCCCCTTTGTTAAACTTTGGTGAAGTTCCTCCAGCATCCTTGGCAGTCAGGATGTGGTCTCTGTAGCATTCCTTTCTGGTTGGAATAGGCACACTTTCCCTGTGTTGTCAAGTAGTCTCATTGTATAGGGTCAGAAGGAACACCAGTGATTGACATTCTCTGTGCAAAGCTCTGTCCTTTCTTCTGCCCCAACAGGTTCAGGGATACTAGGCAGCTTATTCAAGGCAGGTGTTGTGGCACTTTCCATAGGGATCCCAATACGTCAGTTCAGTCCGATGTAGCATCGAACATGACTGACTGATAGGGAATGTCTAGGTTACTGATGTAACCCTCGTTCCCGGAACAAGGGAACAGAAACTTTACATCCCATCGCCCCAACTCCTGTACCTCCGCTGAAACGGCCGGGACCCCGTCTCGGCTCCTCAGCAGAAAACTTAATGTGTGAGTGCACGCTGCCTTATATACCCGGAAGCGGGGACTGGCTTGCGATGCAAATCTCACTCGCATTGTGCATTGACCTGTTCTGTTACCACTCAAAGGCTCTCAGACGAGATCCCAATACATCAGTTCAGTCCAACGTAAAGTCTCGGTTCCCTCCTTCAGGGAATGGGGGTTTCATTAGTTACCTAGATGTTTTTTTTCCTGTGTCCTGAAGAACCTGTCCTTTTTTAAAAAGAAAAAACAGCTTAATCCAATAGTGTTTCATTACATCTGATAAAAGCTAATTTTGTTACCCTCAAAACTGTCAGACATGAATGAAAAGATTCAAAACTATAATTTTAAATGTTTATTTAATTTTTTTTATAAGACAGTCAGAAGATGGAAAGCTATATTCAGTGATAAATGTGTCTGTTTTTCTCTGCATGTAGAATCAGCTGGTTCAGACACAGACAGACATTCATCAGATGATCCAGGACAGAATGAAGAAGATTCAAGAGATCCAGCACTCAGTAGAGCTGAGAAAGGTTTGTGCTTCGATCAACCCGAGTTGATATGGTCGTTTCCGATCCCCCTTTCCCATTTCATTTTCTGTTCACTCTCTAACTATCCTAGCATAAAATACATTTAAAAAAATGAAATGCATCATATTTCAATCTAATTAATAAAGGTGTTTTATTAAATTGTGAGTTCTGCCATCATCTAGTAACCCTCACTGTTCTTTTCACACTGCATGACTATCTGGGGGTATCATTCAGTTGCTTTCAGTACATGTTCACACTGTACGATGCATCGGCGACAGGAGGTTTCACATTGGATAACTTTAGAAAAGAAAGAATCGGCGACAACTTCTGTCTGGTCCGCAAACTACGTTTCAACAACCAAACACGCGAGAAGTAATAAGGAAATAACGCAAGATCACGCGTGCGTGAGACCGAAATTGTTATTAAAAATGATAGCCTCAATAACATGAGATTTTAATATGATACTCTGAATAAACAGCCAATATGCGAGACAGGGTGCTGTGCACAAATAACCGACAAATGAACAGAACCAAGGAAGGAACTTAAATATACAGAGATGATTAACTAGAAGACGAACAGCTGTGATGATTAGTGTTAATGTCCATAGTAACTGATGAGTGGCAGAAAATGAGAACAAGGAACACAAGTGACGAATGAAAGCAAACTGAGAATCCATGAAAACAGAAACTAACAGAAACTGACGGTGACATCATGTTTCTCCAAAACACATATGATTTTTTCCTATAGAGCACAAATCTGTTGTATGGAGTTCTATAGGAGTTCTTCAACAGCTCGTCCTCAAGAGTGCAAAACATTTATTTTGTTCCACTGAAAAACAAGTGACATAAGGTTAATTAAAGATGATAGAATTTTCATTCTGGGGTGAACTATCCCTGTAAATAATATGTGAATATTGAATAAATTAACAAATATAACTGTTCTCGTTCATCAGAGAAACACAGAGGAAGAGAGCTCCACCAGTGTTGATCACTTCACTGATCTGATCTGCTCCATTGAGAGATGTCAGTCTGATCTGCTGAAGATGATGGAGGAACAGCAGAAAGCAGCAGAGAAACAGGCTGAAGATCTCATTAAAGAGCTGCATCAGGAAATCACTGCGCTGAAGAGGAGAAACACTGAGCTGGAGCAGCTCTCACACACTGAAGATCATCTCCATCTCATACAGGTCTGTCAACATCTGTCTGTCAATATGTACAATATTACAGGACAAACTGTCTGTTCTTTAAGGTCCACCCAATTGACGCACTTTTGTTAGCGTTTGATGGTGTCCAATGGTGTGGCTGAAGGTTTCCTGTGTGTTCTGTCTTTTCAGTGCGTAAAGTGATTTAATTTAAATTACACTTTTATCTGACTCAATTTTATCTTGACCTTGAATTTAGGTTGGAATGCCAATGGATTATTTGTCATTTATATTTGTCTAGATATTTTATTATTCTGTTTAACTCTTTACTTTAGATTGTTCATTCGGATTCCAATGTTGCTCAGAGTCTCACACCAGCCGTTAACGTGAATCTCACGGTCACAAACTCGCCAGTCTGATCATTAGTCAGAGCCGAGGTTATGACTAATAATATTTAATAGGCCGCCCATTGCCATTATTTAAAGGAACCGTATGTAAGATTGTGGCCAAAACTGGTACTGCAATCACTTTCAAATTACTGTAGAGCGGTGTATCCCCTCCCCCTCCCCCGAGGTTGCCAGTTAAGGCCTCATTATACTTCTGCGTCGAACTCACGCCGTAGCTACGTCGTAGGCTGTGTGTAGCGTGCGTACCCTTCGGCGTACCCTGACGTGCACCTCTCCAAAAATGTAACAACGCGTCAACTCTACACGGACGCAAGCGCTGTGATTGGTCTGCTAGGACCCCTCCCTCGGGTTTCACATGCTCCCTCTGCATGTGTAATTGCGCGTCAAAGCGGACAACGACGCAGAAGTATAAATGAAAACCAACGCGTTGCCTACAGCGTAGAGGCTCCGGCGTAGGTCCGACGCAGAAGTATAAAAAGGCCTTTAGGCTGCAGGATCCAGCAGGAACGTAGGCTGCTACAAGGAGCTTCCAATGGCAAGTGACGAGTCCTACACAGTACGTTTTTTTTCGGACTTTGTCATGACGTATTTCGGATTCATAACGAGGTCTTTTAGGTTTCGTAACGTTAGACATTTTTTATCCGACACGTTTGTAGCTGCAGCTGTGGTAACTAGAGCAGAGCTGGCAACCCGGATGCCAAAACACTACTGACTTTGTGATTGGTAGATAGGTGGAGGGTGGAGCATCAGGCCAAAACACAACATGACAACATCAACATCAGTTGACGGCTGCAACTTCACTTTTAAATGACAATATCCTGGCCGGACTACTGTTGTCAGTGATAAAAGTATTTGAAATGAACATGATTTCTTAATGTCTAGTGACATATCAGGGCCATTTTATGATTCATTGAAATACATTTCTTACATACGGTTCCTTTAAATAGTAATTCTGTTTGGTCCCTTACAGAAATAAAGAGTAAAATATGCATACCTGACATCTGAAAGATACATAATGCTGAGTGTAAGGAAGACCTTCAGCATTACGGGCTGATCAGACGACAGAATCACCCTGAGCCTTTTGCAACATTTCTTTAAAGCTGCAGTCCGTATTTTTTCCTCTTTGTCGCCATCTCTGTTTGAAATCTGCAATTGCAGTTGTTCGCGGAATTATCAACTTTACGTGGGTTGTGCCTCGACATGGCACAGCGCGGATGAATCAAATGTTTTGAGGAGAATGTGCGGGTGTCAGTCGCCACCGGTGTGGATCCTGGCATTCGCAATCACAGATTATACTTTTTGGAAGTATGACCAACATAAGGATTTTCACCGGAAAAAGTCGTCTGAACATTGTGACTGTCGTCAGTCTGTTTTTTTCTGTAGCCACTCCGAAGTCCAAACAAAGTCTTTTGCATTTTACAATGGGTGAATCTCCAGTTGTCACTGGTGATTGTCGTTTGAACCTTTCTGGATCCGCCATCAAATTGATAAGTTTAATTATATCAAGTGCTGTGAGAAAAGGCTACAAATCTCCACCTCCGACATCCTCACACTCATAGCCGACTAGCCGAGACTCTTCTTTATGTGTACAGATGTGACTTTATGTGGACAGATGTGACGTAATGACGCAAAGACATGCTCGAATTTCCCACAGAAATCCACCAGTACCACTGGAATTAAAAACATTATTACAAGCTTACCGTTTTGAATCGCGCTAAAGCAAGCAGAGAGTTTTGAACACTGGCTGGTTATGTACTTGCTCAAAAATGTATTTTGGATAATTTTTAACCCCAAAGAGTTACGGACTGCAGCTTTAAATACTCAGACCAAGACAAAACATCCTCCAAATGGAGGCACGAACTAACAATTGGAATTTGCATTAATCAAGATCCCAGACTTGGTAGTTTAGACCTTGAGGACAGAAGGTAATTTGCATGAAATACAGCAAGCAAAGTATTTCAGCAAGCAAAGTATTTCTAAACTGTGGAGACGGATGCCTGCATGTGTTTGTTTCTTGTGTTGAGGATACGTTTACACGACACCGATATGCTGAAAATGGAGAAGTTTTTCCTTTGAGTTTCCTTCGACACTAGCCTGGCACGCAATAGGACAGCGCTTCAACCAACCAGAGCGTTCTCCCAACAGCGGAGCTAACATTAGTTGATAGATTCAACTTTTGAATCTGGCCGGCAAAACTACGAACACATCTTTCTTTTTTAAGAATGACTTGAGTGCCGTTCTTTGCTCTTTTCTCAAAGAACAGCTTAACTCCAAGTCCTGCAGAGTCGCGGCCAAAGCTGATTCGAAAGACTGTTCTCCAGCAGCCGCCATTCTTTGTTTTCAAGTAGCAGGGAACCGTCGCAACTCTGTCGTCATTATGTTAAGCCCGCCCCGCCTACTCTATACACGATGTGATTGGCCTGACCCAATTTAGGTTTTTACAGCTCGAATGTCAACGGAGAGTTGCTAGACTACCCTGGCTGCAAAATACATTTTGCTGCCGCTGGGGTGCGTCTAGATTTCTAGGCTACTTCGACACCATTATCAAAACGATCCTCATTCACACGGATCTGTGAAAACGACTAAAAACCCTGTATTCTGCTGCCAGGCCATTACATGGCAATGAAACACTATAGACTGAACATAAGACAATGCTTAATTTGCATATTTAAATATTTTAGAGATGTTTTAATAGAGAAAATATAAGCAATTATTCATGTAATCAATCAACTAGGGGAAGTATGGTCATATCATCCATATTCATACAGAGGTTTTGCCTCAACTGTGTTAGAAAGCTCCTGTGTAAAACATTGAACTGCTTTAATAATAATGATCATATTTAACAGTCTTCTCTCTCTCCTGCTGTAGATGAGCTCATCCCTGAACACGCGTCCACACACCAAGAACTGGACTGAGATCAGGATTGACTCTGATGTGAATGTGAACTCTCTTAAAAGAGCCCTGACTGAACTGAAGAAAACTCTACATGGGAATCTAAATGAAAAACTCAGTCAAACTGGTATGTGAATATCAAATACAGTGTATAGTTTTTTGTTTTGTTTTTTTGTTCTGTTTTTTTTTTACTTAGAAATTACGTTTTTCAAGGAATATTATGGATTGAATAAAAGTTGGTGATCACACAATTATTTTGTCTCAGTCTGCAAAAGATCACACTGTTTAAGAAATATAATCATAACATAACTTAAACTTGACATGTTAGCATTAGACTGGTATGATAAAATCACTTACTAAACGTAGAGTATGTAAAGTTATATCCAAACTTTAACTGTTATAACCAGTTAAACTAATTGAGCTCCTACTTCAGAGTCGGTCTAAACCAGCACTTTAGACCTTACGCGCCAGAGAAACGAGCGTGCATATTGTCTTTAGAATATTGTCTTTGAACTTCCGTTTTTGCGGTCGCTTTGTATATTTCTATGGCATCGCTGTCAGAGTAATTCACTGGTGAAGTGGATTTACTTATTGCAGAGTTAACGAAAGTTATCATGAGTGATAAACAGTAATGTTTAAAGCAGATGTCTTAACAAATGTCAGTAGACTGGGAAGATTTTAAAACAAACCGTTCATTCATAAATGCGTAAGATCGCAGTGAAAATACAGACTGGAAGACAAAAGACAACGAGCGCAGCGCTGAAAAGGGGCGGGGCTACATAAGGTCTATAGGAACTACCAGTGACGTGAGTGTTCGCTGATTGGCCGAATGCACTCAAAACACCAGCACCCGCCGTAAAAAAAAGCTGTGTGTAAACAGATTAAAGCCTATATATTTACTCCACTATATCAACTAACTCTACGAACATGGACAACAGTGATAAATGAGCCTCTCAACCTTTACGCTGAGGAGGAAATCCAACGCGACTTTGAGCGAAACATGATTATGTGTTTCTGCTCAGTTAGCTACACTGGACATCAACCACACGGCACATGCTAATAACTTTTCATTACGGTCTACTTTCTATGTATGACAGTTATATCTAATAACGTGTTAGACAGATCGCAAACTAATGAACGCAGAACGTGAGCACTGAGCTCAGTCGTTCTCAGCGCCGTCACAATAAAAGTCCCAACAACAAGCGCGGCTTACGTCACTTCAGAGCTCCTAATGGCGGTGCGAATGCAACCAGAAAAATGTTCCTAAGGGAACCATTAGTTTTCCGGGGGAACCACCCTGGTGGCGAGTTCTTACAACTACCCGGTGCGAAAGCCCCTATTTTTTTGATGACATAATCAAATTTCCACAAGGTTGCGTCAGAGATTAGCGACGGCTAATAACTGATATCAGAAAATAAGTGTACTTGGATGAGAGGATTGGTTTGTCCGTCTAGAATCAGCAAGATGCTGGTTGATAAGCCTAGCTTGGACGCGTCCGATGACTTCTGTTCTAATTTAATGTTACTTTAGATAAGTATACGTGGAACGAGCCACAAGTTTGGCCAAACAAAACCATTTTTAAGAAAGGTAAAGTTGATCGACTGACGTCTTTAAATGGTGGTCAAAAAATGCTACTAAAGTAAACAATTGAATTAAGTTCCTGAAGGGTGTAACAATAGTGATTGTTTAGCATGTGGGAATGTGCTATGAGGCGGATCCTTGGTAATATTGTGGTCGCAGCACGGACCGTTTAGTGTGTTGCACGCAGAGGCTCGCATGTTGTGCTGTTGCACTGTTAATTCTATATGTATGTGTTCAAACTTATTGCTTAATAAACCACCACCCGTTGGGTGTTAAACAAGATGTTCTGGAGTCTGAGAGTATAAAGACCAGAATATAACATGGTGGCAGCGGTAGTGGACTTAGGCCGTTTAACGAGACAGTAACGGTGACGTTAGCAGAGTTACTAACCGTGAGCATCCCCGTGTGCAACATGGAAGGATGGAAGCCGCCGCAGAGATTGTGTTTGGACTCCAACGACCTTTCAAGGTCCTGGAAGACGTGGAAGGATGAGTTTATGCTTTATGTGGAGTTAACAGTGAGTGACGACGATGAAAAGAAAAAAGTTACACTTTTCAGCTACCTTGTTGGCGAAAGCGGCAGAGAATTAATGGACACACTAATGAGTGACGCCGCCAGAGATACATGGAGGTTAATAACATACTAAAAGTTTACCAAAGTTTGACCACTAGAAAGGTGTAATTTTCAAGATGGCATCCAAGATGGGCAGGAAGCCCTTAAAATATCCTAACTCCTTCATTATTTGACCTAGCCAAGTAATCTTGGTGTCTAACCCCATGTTTTCTGGGTCTATGAATCCATTGGACTTGTCTAAATTGCACTGACATGATTACATACTTATGGAATACATGATTTTGTGAGATAACTGTAAGGTTTTATCTTTGTTTGGGGTGAACCAGAGATGTAAACGATTTAGCCTATGTCATGTAACTCCTACTCAGTACGTGTTTTTGGACACATACCCTTTTTTTGCTAAAACACAGACTTGCCATTCAATGTAAAAGTTATTGCACCCAAAAGTAACTTAAATTGGAGTTGTATAACTTTGATCATAAACAACTCTGAATTAGCCCGAACAGAGGCCTGTGTGTGAACCCTCTAAAATGGTCACTCATTTCAATTTGAATAAGGTAATACATATGTAATACATCCTCTATAGATGTTTTTGAGTATAAAGGTGGCATTATACTAAACCTCAGGTTGGATACGCCTTTGGGGGAAAGGCGTATCAGAATCGGGTCCTTCCATTTGGTCCAGCTTTGGCTCCGCGGACATTCTCCAAGTGCATGGATGCAGCTCTGGCCCCCTTGAGGCTCCAGGGCATCCGTGTACTAAATTATCTAGACGACTAGCTCATTCTGGCTCATTCCAGAGAGTTGGTGTTTCGTCACAGGGACGTCATTCTCCACCACCTCCGGTCTCTTGGTCTCAGGTTGAATGCTCAGAAGAATGTCTTAACTCCTTCTCAGCAGACCACTTTTCTGGGTGTCCAGCTCGATTCTCTCTCGATGCAGGCCCGTCTGGCCCCTGCTCGAGTTTCCAGTCTCCGTGCGTGTTTGGCCCGTTTCAGGCTCGGCCATCATGTAGCGGTGGGCATATGTCGCAGGCTTCTGGGGCTCATGGCAGCAGCCTCTCCTGTGCTGCCCTTGGGTCTCCCTCATATGAGACCATTCCTGTGCTGGATGAAACTCAGGGGCATTCGCCCTTCTTGGTCTGCCTTCCGCCTGCTGAGAGTGTCGCGCAGTTGCCTTCACGCTCTTTGGAGGTGGAAAGACTCCCCCTTTTTACTTCAGGGGGTCAAGATGGGTGTAGTTTGCCGTTGGCAGGTTGTCACGACGGACACCTCTTTGACTTGTTGGGGTGCGGTCTTCGAGGGCAGTCCGGCGTACGATGTTTGGACGGGCGAGCTTCTCTCATGGCACATAAATTGCCTCAAGTTGCAAGCTGTCTCTCTGGCCCTGGATCAATTTCTCCTTGCCCTGATGGACTCATGTCATTGTCAGGACGGCCAACATGGCAGTGGTGTCCCATGTAAATCGCCAGGGGGGCTCGTGGTCGCGCACCCTCGACAGGCATGCGCACCGCCTCCTCCTTTGGGCTCAAGACAAGTTTATTTCGCTGAGAGCAGTTCACGTTCCAGGGGACCTGAACATCGCAGCGGACTTTCTGTCGAGACAGAAGCTCAAGTCGGGGGAATGGATGTTGCACTGCTAAACAGTGGCTCTAATTTGGAGCATGTTTGGCGAGGCGGACCTCTTTGCGTCGCAGAGCTCGACACAGTGCCCTCTATGGTTTTCCCTGTCTCAGCTCATCCGACACCTCTGTGGATAGATGCCCTCGCTCATCCGTGGCTGGAGTTGAGACTGTATGTATCCCCTTCGGTCAAGCAAATCCCTGCAGTCCTTTGCAGAGTGAGGGAGTGTGGGATCTGCCTCCTTCTGGTAGCCCCATTCCCCTTGAGTCCCCTTGATAGATTCCTATCAGGAGAGATCTGCTGTCTCAGCTCCAGGGCAGGAATTGGCATCCTTAACCCGAGATATGGAGGCTGTGGGCGATAAGAGGCAATCGCTAGCGACAGTGGCGTCTGGTCTTCCCGCTGATGTTTGGGAGAACATTGATAACGCTCGTGCGCCTTCTACTAGACTGCTGTATTTCTCTAAGTGCAAGGTTTTTGAGTCTTGGTGTTCGGCTCATGCAGTGGACCCTGTCAGCTGCCCGGTCGGTTCAGTGCTGGAATTCCTGCAGGATAAATTTGTCGCTGGAGTGGCTGCAACTACCTTGAGAGTTTATGTCAGCTATCGCTGCCTATCGGGAGTCAGACGAGATCCCCTTAGGTAAACACTGTCTGGTCTCCTTGTTTAAGCGTGGAGTTAGACACTTGAGGCCTGCACGTCCTGTTAGTGTCCCCACCTGGGATTTATCAGTTGTTCTGGAGGGGCTATTAGAGCCTTCCTCTGAACCCTTGGAGTCAGCTCCGGACCGGATTCTGACTCTCAAGGTGGCACTTTTGTTAGCGTTGGCCTCTCTCAAGCGCGTGGGGGATCTGCAGGCTCTTTCTGTGAGTGAGCCTTGTATGGAGTTTGCCCCAGGTCTTGTGAAGGTGTTTCTATGGCCTAGACCTGGTTATGTCACCAAAGTTTTGTCCACGTCATTCTGCTCTCACGTTGCGCCACTGAGGAGGCGCCCGCGCCATCAGCCAATGAATTGGTGTGATTCTATACGGGTTCAGACAATCAGCACATGCCTTCACGTGGCAGCCCTGTTTTGACTAATTTGACAGTACCACACAGTTGTAATGAATTTATTCTTTATTGGAATCAAAAGAATGGTTATGAACCACAGAAACCACCAACACTAGGCAAAACGATTTGAGAAAGGAGAAATATGCAATTACTTAAGGCGAGACACGGCAGGCAAAAGCATCGTTTTTTTTTCACTGGTCAATTTTGAGATTTTGGGATATTTGTCTTCAATAACATGTCTTCTTTCAGACTTGTGGTGAAAAAGAGTCTGAAATACACATTTAGGTCTTTATTTTACTACACTTTGTCTGTTTGTGTCTGTAGATTTATCATAAATTCAACAAAAGTTGGCGTTCTAAATCATCCCACTGCTCCGCGATTGCTGGAGCACCCTGCACCCTGTCAGCACATACACCGTAATTTTTTCCCATCTAATATGTGAACACAATGAAAAAATTATTTTGAACCTGGCTTTATCCAATTCTTAGATTTTTTTTTTGCGCATATTTAATTAATGACTAATTTGCATATTTAAACATTAAATTACAGAAAACTTGTAATACATTTTTTTCTCATCTTAATGTAGACAATCAACTGGGAAAGTTTCATGGTGATATCTGCTAGTTAAAATGTTTACCCTATTCACCTGTAGTGTCTCGCCTTAAGGGAAATTTTACTTATTTTTCGCATAAATATGCTTGTAACCAATTGCTTTGATATATAATTGTACTTGTAATCACTTATCTATCATGCAAATATGTTAATTAGAATATTACATGGCCCAAACATGTATCAGGCACCAGTATTCCTGGTCTAGGAGGAATACAAAGGAGTAATGGTCATTTTAAGGGTCCTGACGGCCGCCATTTTGAAAATGGGGCCTTTCTTGGAGTCAAACTTTGGTAAACTTTTAGTATGTTTTTAAGTACATCTGATACTACTGTAAACCACTGAGAAACCTTTTGTTAGAATTCTGTAGTCTGTGAGTATAAAGACCAGAATATAACAGGGCATCCAAGGGGGCTATTGAATATATCTTCGATTGTTGCGCGTGGGAATTCCGGCAAATCCTAGATATTTAGTCAATTAACCTCTATTTCTGATCTTCGGGTCTGGCCCCTTGTGCCGGAGACCTGGTAAGGAACTCGAAGCGATATAGTTTCCTGATCTAAGCGGGTAAAATACAATCAGAGTTTAAAAGAATAATCAAATATTCGTTCATTTTAATGATGCGCAGATATCATTAAAATATTTTTCATTTATGGAGTCAGAAGAAACGAGTTATTGCATGTGAGAAGATATATACTGCATTTAACCTTGTTGTGTTGCGAAAAGGGAAAGACATAACACGCAGAGAAACCTTCCCCGTATTATTGGAAATCTCCATTGGACCAATAGACGGGCTTACAATATGCTTTTAAATAAAGGTTTTTAATGGCGTGTTGCTATTTGAGTGTATTTAATTACCCTTTTCTCTTTTCCAGGGTTTGCATCCCCCTCTCAGAACTCTGCTGATAAACCTTCACAGTCTGCTTCATTATCATCTGCTACTTTTTCTGGTTTCGGTGACAAGTTTAGGCCACCTGCAGGTTCATGGAGCTGTGACGTTTGCCTATTGCAAAACAAGTCCTCGGACAAAAAGTGTGTTGCTTGTTTCGCGCCACAACCCAACACAGACTCTGCCTCTACATCTACATCGGACAGTAAACCCGCAGAAGCTCCTGCAAGCATTAGTTCTCTCTTTGCTCCTCCAGCTGGTAGCTGGGAATGTGACACATGTTTGGTCAATAACAAACCGGAAGTAATTAAATGTGTAGCTTGTTACACGGCCAAACCCGGGACTGGAGTGAAATCCAGACTGACTCTACCGGCTCTTTCTGAGACCTCATCTACTCTCTCTACGACCACAACGACTGCCGCTTCATCTACGGCAACTGGACTATTAGGATTTGGGGACACGTTTAAGAAGCCAGAGGGGGCTTGGGATTGTGATGTGTGCCTGGTTCTGAACAGGGCACAGGATGTCAAATGCGTATCCTGTCTGAGCTCTAAACCAGGTAAAGTTTTACTAAGATTTAAAACATTTTAATAACCAACAAAAAAAAAAGATGGACAGCCCCTTTAACGGCAATGAAATGTGGTAGAAAAGAGTTTGTCTTAAAATTTGGTCTGAAAAATAGCGTTGGGAATTGAAAATACATGTAGTACATAAGGTCAGAAATCGGATAATTGTTCCATCCATCTTCATCCGCTTATCCGGGGCCGGGTCGCGGGGGCAGCAGTCTAAGCAGGGATGCCCAGACCTCCCTCTCCCCGGACACTTCCTCCAGCTCTTCCGGGGGGACACCGAGGCGTTCCCAGACCAGCTGGGAGACATAGTCCCTCCAGCGTGTCCTAGGTCTGCCCCGGGGCCTCCTCCCGGTGGGACATGCCCAGAACACCTTTGCGGGAAGGCGACCAGGAGGCATCCGGATAAGATGCCCGAGCCACCTCAGCTGACCCCTCTCGATGTGGAGGAGCAGCGGCTCTACTCTGAGCTCCTCCCGAGTGACCGAGCTTCTCATCCTATCTCTAAGGGATCGCCCAGCCACCCTGCGGAGAAAGCTCATTTCGGCCGCCTGTATCCAGGATCTTGTCCTTTCGGTCATGACCCACAGCTCATGACCATAGGTGAGAGTAGGAACGTAGATTGACCGGTAAATCGAGAGCTTCGCCTTGTGGCTCAGCTCTTTCTTCACCACGACAGACCGGTACATCGCCTGCATTACTGCAGAAGCTGCACCGATCCGTCTGTCAATCTCCCGTTCCATCCTTCCCTCACTCGTGAACAAGACCCCAAGATACTTGAACTCCTCCACTTGAGGCAGGAACTCTCCACCAACCTGAAGTGGGTAAGCCACCTTTTTCCGACTGAGAACCATGGCCTCGGATTTGGAAGGGCTGATTCTCATCCCAGCCGCTTCACACTCAGCTGCGAACCGTCCCAGTGCATGCTGAAGGTCCTGGTCTGATGGGGCCAGCATGACAACATCATCCGCAAAGAGCAGAGATGAGATCATGTGGTCCCCAAACCTGACACCCTCCGGCCCCTGGCTGCGCCTAGAAATTCTGTCCATAAAAATTATGAACAGAACCGGTGACAAAGGGCAGCCCTGCCGGAGTCCAACATTCACCAGGAACAAGTCTGACTTACTGCCGGCAATGCGAACCAAGCTCCTGCTCCGGTCGTACAGGGACCGGATAGCCCTTAGCAAAGGGCCCCGGACCCCCGGACCCCCAGAGCATCCTCCACAGGATGCCGCGAGGGACACAGTCGAAAGCCTTCTTCAAGTCCACAAAGCACATGTGGATTGGTTGGGCAAACTCCCATGAACCCTCCAGCACCCTGGAGAGGGTATAGAGCTGGTCCAGTGTTCCACGACCGGGACGAAAACCGCACTGTTCCTCCTGGATCCGAGGTTCTACTATCGGCCGTGTTCTCTTTTCCAGTACCCTGGCATAGACTTTCCCGGGGAGGCTGAGAATTGTGATCCCCCTATAGTTGGAGCACACCCTCCGGTCCCCCTTCTTAAAGGAACACTCCACCGTTTTTTGAAATAGGGCTTATTCACATTCTTTCATACATTTAGATAGGTGGGTAAATGCATTTTTGTCTCAGTGCATGCATTGTTTTAGTTTGACAGGGTCGGCGCTAGCTTAGCTTAGCACAATGAATGGAATCCTTTGTTGCCAGCTAGCATGGCCCGAGTAAAAGTGATAAAAAAAAAAAAAAAAAACACATAACATTACTTCTTGTGGCCTGCGTATTCACAACGAGTACAAATAGCGATGCAGATTAACACTAGGCGATTTCCTAGGCAGATATTGACTTGGGACTATATTAGGGGGAAGCACAGGCGAAGCACAGCTACTTAGGCGAAGCACTGCTACTTTGGCGCAGAGATCACGCAACACATGAAATCCCACGACTTCCGTCAACATACCGGTGTGAATAGTAGCTGCCTGGCTATTTTCCCAACAGTACATGAATGGCGATGAACATGGCAGATTTTGTGTGAGCCAGAACCATACCTATATACAAGAGTTTACAGAAAATGAGTGGAAATAGAACGACAGGAGGAGGTTGCGATCGCTCAACAGCCTGAGGACGTGAGGATGAGAGCCAACACAAACTGATGGTGTGAATGTGGGGGAATATGCCAATCTATCCCGACTGAAATAGAGTGTCTGTGCTGTGGCGAGTGGGACAGTTTACGGCCATCGATGACCAGGCTCAACGCGTCAGATCAAGATGAGCGTGCCCGCAGTTGTGTCACAGCTACCGAGGATTTCACGGCGCTGATCCATCCGGCAGTACTCGATTTTTTTTTTTTTTTTAGTTTGGTTGTTCATGCTAAACAGGTTGAATTCATCACGAGGTTATACTAGAGGAGGCTAACGTTATTTGAACCGTAGTCTATATAGTGCTGCAGCTTCTCAGCATCTATCTTACAACCGAATAAAGACACAGATTAACATAAGGAAGAGTAATAAAAGACAACTTACATGTGCACTTTGTTCTGCCTGTGCTTTGAAAATAGATGGGATGGGACGGCCGTATGTTTCAGACGTAGTACCATCTTTCTGGGCCCATATTCCATTTTTTCAAAGTAACTTAGTCCTCCGGTGCAAAATGCTCTTCGCAAACACGATACGGTTTAATTTTGTAGAGAGATGCGTTGACGTACAGATATCCAGAGCTGCTAGCCATTTATTTCTCAGTTCCACATTCGATGGAATTCTGTGAAACATTACATTCGTGTATGTCCTTTGCTTGTTCTCACAACCTTTTGCTACGCAGGTAATATACATGTTTGCTGTAACTTCTCAAAAAAAACAATCCAAAAGCGAAGACACTCGGTGCAGGTCACGCGTGTTGTTCTTCTTCTGTGTTTTGACTCGTTGCAATGCACACCGTTATGTTGACGGAAGTCGTGGGATTTCATGTGTTGCGTGATCTCTGCGCCCAAGTAGCAGTGCTTCGTCTAAGTAGCTGTGCTTCGCCTGTGCTTCCCCCTAATATAGTCCTAAGTCAATATCTGCCTAGGAAATCGCCTAGTGTTAATCTGCATCTCTATTTGTACTCGTTGTGAATACGCAGGCCACAAGAAGTGGGTTACGTGTTTTTTTTTTTTTTTTTATCACTTTTACGCGGGCCATGCTAGCTGGCAACAAAGGATTCCATTCATTGTGCTAAGCTAAGCTAGCGCCGACCCTGTCAAACTAAAACAATGCATGCACTGAGACAAAAATGCATTTACCCACCTATCTAAATGTATGAAAGAATGTGAATAAGCCCTATTTCAAAAAACGGTGGAGTGTTCCTTTAAAAAGAGTGACCACCACCCCGGTCTGCCATCCCAGAGGCACTGTCCTCGACTGCCATGCGATGTTGCAGAGGCGTGTCAGCCAAGACAGCCCCACTACATCCAGAGACTTGAGGTACTCTGGGCGGATCTCATCCACCCCCGGTGCCTTGTCACCGAGGAGTTTCTTGACTACCTCAGTGACTTCAGCTTGGGTGATGGACGAGTCCACCCCTGAACCCTCTGCCTCTGCTTCCTCGGTGGAAGACGTGACGGTGGGATTGAGGAGATCCTTGAAGTATTCCTTCCACCGTCCGATGACATCCCCAGTCGAGGTCAACAGCTGCCCACCTCCACTTAAAACAGCGTTGGTAGGGCACTGCTTCCCCCTCCTGAGGCGCCGGACGGTTAGCCAGAATCTCTTAGAGGCCGACCGATAGTCCTTCTCCATGGCCTCACCGAACTCCTCCCAGGCCCGATTTTTTTGCCTCCACAACCACCCGGGCTGCAGTCCGCTTGGCCTGCCGGTACCCGTCAGCTGCCTCAGGAGTCCCACAAGCCAGCCAGGCCCGATAGGACTCCTCCTTCAGCTTTACGGCATCCCTTACTTCCGATGTCCACCACCGGGTTCGGGGAATGCCGCCTCGACAGGCACCGGAGACCTTACGGCCACAGCGTCGAGTGGCCGCGTTGACAATGGAGGTGGAGAACATGGTCCACTCGGACTCCATATCTCCAGCCTCCCTCGGGATCCGGTCGAAGCTCTGCCGGAGGTGGAACTTGAAGATCTCTCTGACAGGGGATTTGGCCAAATGTTCCCAACAGACCCTCACAGTACGTTTGGGTCTGCCGAGTCTGTCCAGCTTCCTCCCCCGCCATCGGATCCAACTCACCACCAGGTGGTGATCAGTTGACAGCTCCGCCCCTTTCTTCACCCGGATAATTGTTCGGATAATTGTTATAAAAATTGATTCCTCTTATCGATTCCTTTGTGAGCATTTCAATATAACTTTAAACCATTCAAGCGTGAGACAACTCGCGTGTGTAACAGTACATTTACATTTATTCATTTAGCTGACGCTTCTATCCAAAGCGACTTACAATTGCTATATATGTCAGAGGTCGCACGCCTCTGGAGCAACTAGGGGTTAAGTGTCTTGCTCAGGGACACATTGGTGTCTCACAGTGGATTCGAACCCGGGTCTCTCACACCAAAGGCATGTGTCTTATCCATTGCGCCACAACCACCCCACAGTATATTGGATCCGTGCAGCTCTTAAAGAGACAGCAGCCTAAAATTCCTGCTGCCGTCTCTATAATAAAACTAATCAAACAGAGAAAATTCACTCGTTCTTGCACTTGTTAGAGGCAAGAAACATCTTTTAGCGTTAGGTAAGTGCCTATTACCAACACAATCCAATCTGAAGTTAATTAATACATCGTTCGACCGGACATAACTGTTTTATGTGTATAAATATAGGTTATATGTGTTTGTGCACGTGATATCAGGAAGCAATGTAATACACACACGAGGACAGGAGTGATGGCGATGCGCAAATCGAGTTACTCTCCCACTTCTGCTAGTTTTATTGAGATCTCTTATCCCATGCAAATTGGCCATTAATATTACAGACGTCCTGTGGTAAAATTGCATTACTCCATCCACCCTTGTAAAGTTAATCCCGTCCGAATAGGGCTTAAGTACCACCAAATGTCATCCTTTGATAACATTCACATTTGTTGCATGGGTTGCACGCCCGGTTTTGGGTGTGTTCGCACCGCAGGAACTAGGAACGATTTTAGTTCTAGGAACTTTTTTTAGGAACTAATTGAGCTCCTACTTCAGAGTCGGTCTAAACCAGCACTATAGACCTTACGCGCCAGAGAAACAAGCGTGCATATTGTCTTTAGAATATTGTCTTTGAACTTCCGAGACGCAGCACACAGTGCAGTTCACACTTCACACACACTATCTCCCCCCTCCCCCCCCACCTGAAATACACTGAAAACCTATGCAATGCTATGTATGTACAAGAAGTAAGTATGCATGTTTGATGATATTTAAAGTGTCTCAGTGCGCCTGGTAAAATGGTCTCATTCTCCCAACCATAATGAAAAGCTAAAAGAAGTTATAAAATATGAGAAAAGTGTCCCTTAAAGGTGTTTCCCTCCCCCAGATCCTCCATTTAGACTATACCTCCTGTATGTAAAACAAGAACCTATTCAAGTACAAATTCTGATCTTGCAGTGTGAATCCCTGAATAGGGAACCAAAATCTAATTATAATGACAGATGCCACCATTTGGCAAGAATATTGAATTATCTGGGTATATAAGGAAAAGGTGTAGAAAAGTTTGAGGAGTCTGTAGGTTGACTTGCCCACACAACCGCTGTGTGTAATTTTTGTTGCCAGGTAATAATTTCTACAAACTCTTCGATTCCTGAATTATGTTATGATTAACTGATGATTTTATTCTTGCGAATTGGATTTTGAATTATTGCTTCATTACCTGGTCAATAAATTGTAAACGTTTGATTTTATTCTCAACGACTCTGAGACTTGTTTTTCCCAAGTAGATTAACGGATCTGTATATTTCCACAAGGTTGCGTCAGAGATTAGCGACGGCTAATAACTGATATCAGAAAATAAGTGTACTTGGATGAGAGGATGGATTTGTCTATCTAGAATCAGCAAGATGCTGGTTGATCAGCCTAGCTTGGACGTGTCCGATGACTTCTGTTCTAATTTAATGTTACTTTAGATAAGTATACGTGGAACGAGCCACAAGTTTGGCCAAACAAAACCATTTTTAAGAAAGGTAAAGTTGATCGACTGACGTCTTTAAATGGTGGTCAAAAAATGCTACTAAAGTAAACGATTGAATTAAGTTCCTGAAGGGCATCCAAGGGGGCTATTGAATATATCTTTGATTGTTGCGCGTGGGAATTCCGGCAAATCCTAGATATTTAGCCAATTAACCTCTATTTCTGATCTTCGGGACTGGCCCCTTGTGCCGGAGACCTGGTAAGGAACTCGAAGCGATATTGTGTACCTTGTTGTGTTGCGAAAAGGGAAAGACATAACACGCAGAGAAACCTTCCCCGTATTATTGGAAACCTCCATTGGACCAATAGACGGGCTTACAATATGCTATTAAGTAAAGGTCTTTTAATGGCGTGTTGCTATTTGAGTGCATTTAATTACCCTTTTTACTCTTTTCCAGGGTTTGCATCCCCCTCTCAGAACTCTGCTGATAAACCTTCACAGTCTGCTTCATTATCATCTGCTACTTTTTCTGGTTTCGGTGACAAGTTTAGGCCACCTGCAGGTTCATGGAGCTGTGACGTTTGCCTATTGCAAAACAAGTCCTCGGACAAAAAGTGTGTTGCTTGTTTCGCGCCACAACCCAACACAGACTCTGCCTCTACATCGGACAGTAAACCCGCAGAAGCTCCTGCAAGCATTAGTTCTCTCTTTGCTCCTCCAGCTGGTAGCTGGGAATGTGACACATGTTTGGTCAGAAACAAACCGGAAGTAATTAAATGTGTAGCTTGTTACACGGCCAAATCCGGGACTGGAGTGAAATCCAGACTGACTCTACCGGCTCTTTCTGAGACCTCATCCACTCTCTCAACGACCACAACGACTGCCGCTTCATCTACAGCAACTGGAATATTAGGATTTGGGGACAAGTTTAAGAAGCCAGAGGGGGCTTGGGATTGTGACGTGTGCCTGGTTCTGAACAGGGCACAGGATGTCAAATGCATATCCTGTCTGAGCTCTAAACCAGGTAAAGTTTTACTAGGATGTAAAACATTTTAATATCCAAAAAAGAAAAGAAAAGATGGACAGCCCCTTTAACGCCTATGAAATCTGGTAGAAAAGAGTTTGTCTTAAAATTTGGTCTGAAAAATAGCGTTGGGAATCGAAAATACATGTAGTACATGAGGTCAGGAATCGGATAATTGTTATAAAATAAAAATTGATTCCTCTTATTGATTCCTTTGTGAGCATTTCAATATAACTTTAAACCATTCAAGCGTGAGACAACTCGCGCGCTGTTTTCAGTGCTGCACGTGTGTAACAGTATATTGGATCCGTGCAGCTCTTAAAGTGACAGCAGCCTAATATTCCTGCTGCCGTCTTTATAATAACACTAATCAAACAGAGAAAATGTACTCGTTCTTGACTGAATAACTTTTGTAACTATATTTGTAATGTATATTTTATTTATAAAATGCGGTGTTATTTTATATATGATTACAGTTTCTGTTCCTAAATACCTGAATCTTAAAACAGTTTATTTCAATCGTATCTTTGCTCAGTTGTATCTATTTTTTTGTTCTTTTTTAATTACTGAGTGTTTACTTGACTTTAATTAGGCTAGTTGTTTTTCTATGGTGGTGTTAAACCACAGGCAAACGTTCCTTGTGTTTTTCATGATATTCAGCTACAATTAAATGTTTTGTTTTGTTATAAGACTAAATGTGAATAAGTTTTTTTCTTTCTTTTTTCTTTCTTTTTCTTATTGGAATCGAAATTAGGAATCGTTAAAATTCAAACGATACCCAACCCTACTGAAAAGTCTAGCTTTTAATATCCGCCTAATCAAACTGATATTTGCGTCCCTGACGTCTTACTCTTGGTGTTGTACAGGAGCTGTAGCCGATGTGGTCTCGACTCCAGTCTCTGCACCTGCAACATCTGCTGCGTCTTTGTTGGGATTCGGGGACAAGTTCAAGAAACCTGAGGGGAGCTGGGAGTGTGAGGTGTGCTGTGTTCAAAATAAGGCAGTGGACCAGAAGTGTGTGGCCTGCCAGTCAGCAAAACTCGGAGCTAAAATAGAGTCCAAAGGTAAAGTGCCTCGCAATCATATTTCCAGAAGTCAGATTTTGCGACGCTACCGTTTTGTAGAAGCAGACTAATGACCAGAAATCTTGCTGTTTTTCAGGTTTTAGTTCATCTTTTGGCGTTCAGTCCAACAGTACAGACTCAAGTTCATCTGGCTTTAAGTTTGGTACCGGCTCTACGGACTCGACCTCTGCTGGATTAAAGTTCGGAGGCTCTTTCTCAGATTCTTCCACCGCGGAAGGATTTAAATTTGGAATCGGGACTTCCGACTCGACCTCGAAATCAGAGGGCTTCAAATTTGGAGGCTCGTTCTCGGATGCAGGTTCTGGTGGGGTCAAACTTGGTAGTGCCTCATCAGAATCCACAGCGACAAAAGAGAGTTTAACAAGGGCCTTTGACTTTAGTAGATCCATGAATGATGACATAATCGAAGAAAAAACTAAATCTCAGGATTCTAGTACGGGATTTAAATTTGGTGGCGGAAGTGGAATCACTTTCAGCTCTCAAGCTTCTGGCTCTGAAAACTCTGCATTTTTATTTGGAGCTAAACCCAATGAGAATGAAAGCTCAAATTCATCCTTTAGTTTCTCTGCGCCCCAGTCCAAGGCTGAGAAAGAAAATGCTTCTGCTTTCTCAGAAACCGCTTCAACCACCACAACGTCGACAACAACAACAGCAGCGAACGCCATCCCTGTTTTTGGCAAGTCTTTAGTAGCTGAATCTTCTGCCTCAAAGTTTGTGGAACAAGCAACGAAAGAGCAAACGCTGGTGACGCCTACCTTCACCTTTGGAAAACCAGAAGAGAAAAAGGACACCTCTGCACCCTCAAGTTCGTTCTTGTTTGGTGCTTCCAATGAAGCTGAGAAACCAATGGCAAACTTGGGCTTCTCGTTCAGCGAGCCAGACCCTCCAAAAGATTTCTCCAAGCCTACGCCGACGCTTACCTTTGGGAAAACTGCAGAGTCAACAGAACCCCCAAAGCCGTCATTTGGTTTTGGACAGAGTATAACAGGTGAGTCAAACCGTATGGTCTTTTGATGCTCTCTTAAAGCTATAGAGCGCTTCAGTGATGACGTATTTTTGTGGTGAATTCGCATCACCCTGGTTCTCTCGACAAAAACCCAATGGGATTTTTTCCATTTGGCTTTTGGTTTATTGCAGAAAATAAGTTCTGTGACTAACAAAAGTTTTTATTCACTTAAACTTGGGATGCACCGATATGAACATTTTGGCCGATACCAATAACCGATAATTCTTTATATTTGAAAGCCGATAACCGATATATTGGCAGATAAATCTAAATCCAAATTTTTATATATTTTTTGAGAGCCTGATTACAAAAACAAGTGTCTCACCATTAAAAGCCACGTCCCAAACACACAATTATAATGTTCTCATAATTTGATGTAGCCGATATCCTTTTCAAAGTGATTCCAATCATATTTCAAGCAATTCAAAACCATAATGGTGAACAGTGTGCATCTGAAGTGAAGGAAATAGTCCATTATTTATCAGCTTTAATATATCGGCCAAACTTTCTTATCAGGCAGATAACACTAAAAATGAACATATCGGCTGATACCGATATAGTGCATCCCTACAAAAAAAAACATTGACTTTGAGACGATTGAAACAGAAGTGCTAAAATGCTTCTCTTCTCTGGGTTTTGGCCTACAGCACACTATACCTTATTCTTGTAGTACCACAATTTGACTCTCCAACTATGTGCTTTCCAGACACATCTGCTCCAACGCCCAATTTTGGCTTCATGGCCAACTCCTCGAGCACCCCAGCTTCATCCAGCTCCACCCCCAGCCTTTTCATCACTCCCACTACCTCTGGCTCGGGCTCAAACTCATCTGGCCATTCTTTCAATTTTGGTGCTGTTGCGTCCTCCACCCCAGCCTCTGCCGGTTAGTTTGCCTCCAAAAATCCCACATTGTGCTTCTTAGGGCTGCCGCGTTAACCGCAATATTGTAATACCGCAATACTGACAAGCCAACTGCAAAGGAATGCATGCAACCGCAATATTTGCGTGTTTTTTTCTTTTCTTCACAAGGCCACGTCCTTCTTGTTTTGCACTTCTTGAAGGTGTATTGAATGTAGCGTTGTCAAAAGTACCGACTTCAGTACCAAGTTGATACTGAATTTTTTTTAAATGTGACTGAGCGCTGTTGAGCGGAATCATAAACACTTCTGATTGGCTGTTGTTCACAAGCTCATTGAATATGTCGGTGATTGGCTACAATTGGCCTTCTTGTTTTGCACTTCGTGAAGGTGTATTTAATGTTAAACAAATTATAAATAAGACTCGAAGTTAAAATAATTAACACCTTGTTTCATTACATTTATTCTTGAATGAATCAGCATTTTTCTTTCAATGAACGGTTTAATAACTCAAAGACAGTCCCTTGCCGTCACCCTGTGGCGTAACAGTGTAACTGCGCTGAGTGACGAGCAATGCTGATTCTGGTGAAATATTAGCAGAAAGCCTCTCGTCAAGTCAGACTCGATGATCGGAACTAACTGTTATACATATGGGACCCTGGACCACAAAACCAGTCACAAGGGTAAATTTTCTGAAATTAAAATAAAAAAATCGAAACATTGAGAAAATTGCCTTTTAAAGTTTTTCATTTGTGTTCACGATTGTGCTGCATTCACTCTCAAAATTATTTTTTATATATATATTTACTGTAGGAAATTTACAAAATATCTTCATGGAACATGATATTAACTTAATATCCTAATGATTTTTGGCATAAAAGAAAAAATCGATGTACATTTGACCCATACAATGTATTGTTGGCTATTGCCACAAATATACCCGTGCGACTTGTGACTGGTTTTGTGATCCAGGGTCACACATAACAATAGCCTAACGAGCTTAGGTTTCAGGTTTATGTTGTGATATGTGGACCCTTAATTTGACATTGTTTACTTCACTTCCTTTACTTACAACGCTTTTAGTTTTGGTTTTATTGGTAACTTATGTCCTCGTTTTCATGCCTCCTGACCACACGTAACACTTATAGAAAAAAATAAACAAATGGAGATAATACTGCATATCACGACTCAAAATTACCGCAAGGGAAATTATCCGCGTTTCCATTACCCTTCAAACTGAGCAAATTGAAATTGCGAATTGAAAATAGGCCCAATGGAAACGCGTAAATTTTGCAAAAACTCCCATTTATCGCAAAAAAGTTTTTACGCTCGCATGAGGTGGTTCTTCAGGCAATTCTAAAAAGAAATATTTTGGAAAACTGCAATGGAAACAGTTTTTGAGCATTTACAGGTCACCTGACGTAGATGACGCGGTGTGTTTGGACAGAATACGAGACGGAGTTCTTTTATTAAATTCATAAATGACAAAAGAATTACAGGAATACTGGATTCTACACCTCAAATAAATGCCACAATAAAGACCTTGAAGCAGAAATGAGGGAGAAACACCCAGAAACACCTCAAATGTGCCGCTCCAAGTATATGGGTCTTTCCTTGCCATTAATGCTTGGAATAACACACATACGTCTCCTTCGATTAAGAATAATGGCCAGTGCAGTGGCTGGGATATACTTAAACCTACCAACATCCGTCACCATGATTTTTGGAATGACTTTTCACGAGAGTAAAAAATGACGTTTTAGTCGCGTAACATCAGTTAATGGAAACGCCGTCATTTCACAATAGTTTTTTGTTGACATTTAGAAAAAAATCGCACAATTTTGCACATCTGCACAACGCGCCTATTCTTTCACTGCGACAGCCCTAGTGCTTCTGCCCTTTGGTTGACATCCTGTACAAATGTGTCTAACATCTAATTTCTCTTGCAGCTCCAGCTCCGTCTGCCAACCCCTCCCCGTTTGTCTTTAGTTTTGCCGCTCCTTCATCCGGCTTTGGCACTGGACAGGCCCCAATCTTCGGACAAAACGCGTCTCAACCCAGTGCTCCTGCGTTCGGGTCATCGGCACCTTCGTTCTCGGTCAGCGCTTCCCCAGCGTCTGCGTTTGGAGCCAAGTCCAACTCTGGCCCTGTATTCGGTCAGCAAACCAATCCTACACCTACGTTTGGATCGACTGCTGCCTCCACGGGCCAAGGTCAGAGAAACGGGTTAACATCAGCATCTCATTTCATTCTAAACCAGTGTGTCTAACTTTTGTGAGTAACTTGACCATCTTTAGCCCTATTTGGACGGGACTAGTTTAACATGGAGAGATGGGGTTAAGTAATTATTACCAGAGCTTCTCTGTGATTTTAGACCCGTCCAAATGTGCATCTCAGTGATCATCACGGACAATGTCAGTAAAGATTACGGCGACTTTTACCTTCAGTAAAAAGGTCCGGAAAAATGACCTCAGGTAATACTAATCCCGTGCGAATAGACCCGCTGTAAATATGTACGTTAATATTTCCTGTTTAAAAGTAGTTTTTCAAGTATGGAGACTCTTGAAAAAGCATCAGTTGCGTTCTAGTCGCTGGGACGAGTCTGTGGCAGAACTCAAGTGTTTCACACACACCATTCAGATCAGAAAGAAGATCGACAGCACTTGTTAGAGGAACGAAACATCTTTTAGCGTTAGGTAAGTGCCTATTACCCAACACAATCCAATCTGAAGTTAATACATCGTTCGACCGGACATAACTATTTTATATGTAGAAATATAGGTTATATGTGTTTGCGCACGTGATATCAGGAAGCAACGTAACACACACACGAGGACAGGAGTGACGGCGGTGTGTAAATCGAGTTACTCTCCCACTTCTGCTAGTTTTACTGAGATCTCTTATCCCGTGCGAATTAGCCATTAATATTACAGACGTCCTGTGGTAAAATTGCATTACTCCATCCACCCTTGTAAAGTTAATCCCGTCCGAATAGGGCTTAAAGGGATAGTTCACTTTGAAATTAATTTTTGGTATGTTTTAGCTTACCTCAAGGGCATCCAAGATGTAGGTGTCTTTTTTTCCGCAGTAGTTTCAATTTTGATATTTTTAGGTCAAACCGTTCTTGTCTGTCAGTCATATAATGCAGGTCGATGGTCACTGTCTCAAAGAGCATGCATGGAGTCCAAATTAAAACAATTCCCCGTCGTCCAAATTAAACAATTCCCCATCGTAAGTACACATTGATGGCCTAAGACACGAAACGAGCGGTTTGTGTGA
>NC_138736.1:2938854-2964807 GCF_965113295.1 Leuciscus leuciscus
TTTTATATATATTGTAAAATGTAATTTATTCATTTATTTCCATTTAATGTCAAGGGTATGAATGCACACACTCTCATTGGTGCCCAAAATGTCATATACAAATTAAAGCGAGTCATACATACATACATACATATATACACACATATATATATATATATATGTATATGTATGTGTGTGTGTGTGTGTATATGACTCACTTTAATTTGCATAATGTTTGGAGTCAGTAAGATTTTTTTTTTAATGCTTTTGACAAAAAGTCACCAAGGCTGCATTTATATGATCAAAATACAGTAAAAATGTTATATTTTAATATATTGTAAAATGTAATGTATTCCTGTGATCAAAGCTGAATTTTCAGCATCATTACTCCAGTCTTCAGTGTCACATGATCCTTCACAAATCATTCTAATATGATGATTTGCTGCTCAGAAGCATTTTTTTAATTATTATAGGTTCAAAAGAACAGCATTTATTTGAAATAAAAACTTTTGTAACAATGTTAAAGTCTTTACTGTCAATTTTTAATCAAGTTAATGAGTCATTGCTGAATAAAACCTTTAAAAAAAAATTCATACTGACCCCAAACTATAATATAATATATACCTTTACTTGTGAGTTGTGTAGCGTGTCAAGGCAGTGAATGCTGATGTGATTATGGTCTGTATTCCAATATAGAAAACAGCAAGTCTGTCTATCACCCTGGGAGCCCCAGTTTCTACTGCCTTCAGGACATTATGCGTGTCTGTAGTGAAACCAGTGCCCATTTCTCCTCCACCACCTCAAAGATGCTACTCGCTCTGGACAAGTAAGTTTGAACATCATCACTGACCACCAAAGTGTCCGAAAATCATACAAATAGGCCTTTAGAGTCTCATGATAATATAAAGACCATTTTCTTGTCCTCCATTGGCCTATTTTCAGTTGAAACAGGAGGTTGGGAAGGACGAAGCTTATTTTACCTAAACCAGTAGCTTTTAGTTTAGGTCACAACCCTTGAATCATGATTTAAAGTGCCCTTATTATGCTTTTTAGTGTAGTGTGTAATAATAGCTCACTGTATGGGCCAAACCAAACGTATGGGTCAAAATTATCGATTTTTCTTTTATGCCAAAAATCATTAGGATATTAAGTAAAGATCATGTTCCATAAAGATATTTTGTAAATTTCCTACCGTAAATATATAAAACATGTATTTCTGTGAGTGAATGCCGCACAATCGCCAACATAAATGAACAACTTTAAAGTAGATTTTCTCAATGTTTCGATTTTTTTGCACCCTCAGATTCCAGATGTTCAGATTCGGCCAAATATTATCCTATCCTAACAAATACATCAATGGAAAGCTTATTTATTCAGTATTCAGACATATGTATAAATCTCAATTTCAAATAGTTGACCCATGTGACTGGTCCAGGGTCACATATGTTTTGTCTTGAGTTATTGTCACTGTTTATTTCAGGTGGTTAGCAGAGCAACACGCTGTGCCTCACGCCATCCCTGCACTCTTCCGGCCGGCTCCGGTGGACCGTGTGAAGACTAACGTGAGTAACCCGGCGTATGCAGTGGAGAGCAAGCAGCCCGACGGCCCGCTCCACATGGGCTACACGGCGCTGGAGATCAAGAGCAAGATGATGTCCCTGGAGAAAGCCGACTTGTGCATCGAGAACCCGCTCTATGGGTCAGATCTGCAGTACACTAACAGAGTGAGGCTTTCTCTTATGATGATAATAACCTGAAAAAGTTGCATTCATAAACCATGCTCATAATTTGTGGTCAGTAGGATGTTTTTTTCATTAAACAAGGTTGCATTAGTTGGATCAAAAGTTACATTTATAACATTGCAAAAGATTTCTATATCACATAAATTATGTCCTTTTGAACTTTCTATGCATCAAAAAATTCCTGAAAAATATGCATCATGTTTTCCACAGAAATATGAAATATTTCAACTAGGCATGTGCCGGTATCACATTTTCATGCTGCGATTAATTGAGTGGTCTTTTATCACGGTATACGGTATTATCACGATGTTTTAATTGCACATGAGAAACAGATGGATTTGATGGATTAAAAAATTTAATAAAACTTGCATCACAAGGTGTAATTGTGATTGTCAAAACATTTGGTAACTAAACTGAATTTTATTAAGTTTAGTGACAACATGTTACAATGATTACATGGTACAATGACTGGTAGGCTAGCCTACTGTTTGTATTGCTTAACACAAATTTAACGATTTCAATTCAATACTTGGCATTTGATTTAAATCTTGATTCAATATTGACTTATTTTGGATAAATATTAGGAAGGCTACAGTAGATAGCCCACGTTATTTTTTTCTCATGAAAAAAAATATCTCACATAATGCTATGTAACCATATAGAACCCTATCAGCTGGTATTATTAAAGGTTACAAATAACTAATTAAATCAAATATAATGTGGTTTTCATTATGATAACAATTATGTAATGACACAAGTACAAATATAATAGGCCTAAATATGTAAAAAAGTGCAGGGCACATATTCAGCAAAATACTCCTCTTTATCTATATGTTTTAGTCATCTAACATGCTGCTGGTCATTAAATAGTTTAAATGTAACGTTCTGTGACACAATTGTTCTCCTGTTTCATATCAAAAGTAACCTGCTCCGTCTTGTTTGACGGTCTTCGTGTCCTCTTTGCTCCGCGATTTTTCTCTGCGTGAGAAAACGGATGTGTGGCGTGAGCGTGTGAGGAGTCTCGCGCTGAATGCGTCGAGTTGGCAGCTCTGCTTTTAGAAGCGGGATGGATCCGGATAGATCGGCGGCGGCCATAGACTGTAGGCGGCGGCGTTCCTCCTTCCGCCATGCTGCTTCTTCATGTGAGGACTGTTTACATTAGACTAGAAGTGCGCACCGGCCGCATGCTTATACACGTGGCGATTGTTTACATCAGAGTGCGCACGTGTTTCGCGCAGCATATACGCAGTATTTGTTTAAGCGGTTGATGGAAAATAAGCTATAATGCGCGTTCTAAAAATCTAAATTCGGATCTATTCTTTTTCACGGTATTTTGAAGTGCCCGCGATAACAATATCGTGCATATTCATTACCGCGATTTATCGCATTACCGAATACCGGCACATGTCTAATTTCAACACTGATAATAATCAGAAATGTTTCTTCAGCATATTAGACTGATTTCTGAAGGATCATGTGACACTGAAGACTGGAGTAATGATGCTGAAAATTCAGCTTTGATCACAGGAATAAATTACACTTTACAATATATTCATATTTCACTGTTTTTAGAGTATTTTTGATCCAATAAATACAGCCTTGATGAGCATGAGACACTTCTTTCAAAAGCATGATAAAAAAAACAAAGCTTTGAACGGTAGTTTATATAAGATTATGCATTATAGTCGTTTATCATGTGCAATATACCTTTTTAATTGATATTTTGAATGCATAACAAGATTTGAACTCTTGTCTAAAGGTGGACAAGGTCATCATCAACCCTTACTTTGGTTTGGGAGCGCCAGATTATTCCAAAATCCAGATTCCAAAAAGAGACAAATGGCCGCACAGTATATCCAGCGTCAACGAAGACAAGTCAGTATATATATATTTACGTTTACTACTATTAGTACATTATTAGGCTGCTAATAATCAGACTTCATCAAATACTATATGTAAGGGTTAATGCCCGACGAGGTGTCCATTGTCAGGTATCAATGGACACCTCGTCGGGCATTAACCCGCTTATACCATGGTCACTTGCCAAATAACACATTTTTAAAACATTAGTTTATATTTTAATTAGTTTTACAATCGAAATCTAAAGTTTTTACAAACAATAACTTGGTTTCCCTGGTTACGCCTGACGGTTTATTTAGCAACCGGAGATATTTATAGTCCGTTGAGCTCGTAGAACCCTTCAGTTTACTGCCTGTTGCTAGGGTTACTCACAGCTGATGTAGCCAGCGCATTTATTTATTAATTTCGAACAGTAAACAGTCAGTTTCACCAGAACTCCTTTACTAGGTGTCCTCTATCACTTTTTAATGGACACCCTGCAGCCAATCAGAATCGAGTATTCACCCAGACCATGGTATAACACTTTTTAATGGACACCCTGCAGCCAATCAGAATCGAGTATTCACCCAGACCATGGTATAACACTTTAATGGACACCCTGCAGCCAATCAGAATCGAGTATTCACCCAGACCATGGTATAACACTTTTTAATGGACACCCTGCAGCCAATCAGAATCGAGTATTCACCCAGACCATGGTATAAAAAATTGTATATGCCATAATCATTTGTTAACAAACAAGTATTCATTACTTCAATAAGCTCATTGTTTCCGCCTTAAATTATTACTTTGTTTAAATTAGAACATTTTTTAGCTAACTATGATTTGTATGTACATTTCTGAAATGCATAACTTAGACAGTTCCCTCTGATAACAGATCACTCTAAATTGTAATGAGGACTCATGCATTTTCTGTAAAGATTTAAGTAACTTTGCATGTACTTATTCTACGAACCCAAAGTTTAACCCAACAGTCTACTAATACTCTGAGTTATTGGACTATCAAAATAAAGTGTAATGACTCTTATTAAAGATTTTTAAATATATGTAAAAATAATAAAAAATAACATATATATATATATATATATACACACACACACACAAATATATATTAAAAACATAATATTGTTAATAGTGTGGAATGTCAATATTTGCAAAGATTTTGTAAAAAATATATATTTTTATTATATACATATAAATATTAAATTATATTTAAGTAACTTTGCATGTACTTATTCTACTAACCCAAACCCAACAGTCTACTAATACTCGTATCAGAATGAAGTGTAACACCCAGTTGTGTGGTTCCTCTGTGTGTCCTGTAGAGAGCGCCAGTGGGTGGACGATTTCCCTCTGCACCGCAGTGCCTGTGAAGGAGACACTGAGCTTCTGTCCAAACTCCTGGACAGTGGCTTCTCCGTTAAACAGCTGGACAGTGACCACTGGGCACCCATTCATTATGCATGCTGGTATATATCAACTTCTTGTTTCTTAAAAGGGATAGTTCACCCAAAAATGAAAATTAGCCCATTTACTCACCCTGAAGCCATCCTAGGTGTGAATTACATTCTTCTTTCAGACGAACACAATCGGAGTTCTATTAAAAAATGTCCTGGCTCTTCCAGGCTTTATAATGGCAGTGAATGGCCGTTTCTGTTTGAAGACCATAAAAGTGCATCTGTCCATGATAAATGTATTAATCCCCCAGAGCCTGTGGAACACTTTTATGATGGATAGATGCACTTTTATGATGGATAGATGCACTTTTATCATGAATAGATGCACTTTTATCGTTAATAGATGCACTTTTATCGTTAATAGATGCACTTTTATCATGAATAGATGCACTTTTATCATGAATAGATGCACTTTTATCGTGAATAGATGCACTTTTATCGTGAATAGATGCACTTTTATCGTTAATAGATGCACTTCTATCATGAATAGATGCACTTTTATCGTTAATAGATGCACTTTTATCGTTAATAGATGCACTTTTATCGTTAATAGATGCACTTTTATCATGAATAGATGCACTTTTATCGTGAATAGATGCACTTTTATCGTTAATAGATGCACTTTTATCGTTAATAGATGCACTTCTATCATGAATAGATGCACTTTTATCGTTAATAGATGCACTTTTATCGTTAATAGATGCACTTTTATCGTTAATAGATGCACTTTTATCATGAATAGATGCACTTTTATCGTGAATAGATGCACTTTTATCGTGAATAGATGCACTTTTATCGTGAATAGATGCACTTCTATCATGAATAGATGCACTTCTATCATGAATAGATGCACTTTTATCGTTAATAGATGCACTTCTATCATGAATAGATGCACTTTTATCGTTAATAGATGCACTTTTATCGTTAATAGATGCACTTCTATCGTGGATAGATGCACTTTTATCGTGAATAGATGCACTTCTATCGTGAATAGATGCACTTCTATCGTGGATAGATGCACTTCTATCGTGAATAGATGCACTTTTATCGTTAATAGATGCACTTCTATCGTGGATAGATGCACTTCTATCGTGGATAGATGCACTTCTATCGTGGATAGATGCACTTCTATCGTGAATAGATGCACTTTTATCGTGGATAGATGCACTTTTATCGTGAATAGATGCACTTTATCGTGGATAGATGCACTTTTATCGTGGATAGATGCACTTTTATCGTGGATAGATGCACTTTATCGTGGATAGATGCACTTTATCGTGGATAGATGCACTTTTATCGTGGATCGTGGATAGATGCACTTTATCGTGGATAGATGCACTTTATCGTGGATAGATGCACTTTTATCGTGGATAGATGCACTTTTATCGTGGATAGATGCACTTTTATCGTGGATAGATGCACTTTATCGTGGATAGATGCACTTTATCGTGGATAGATGCACTTTTATGGACTTCAAAACAGAAACGGCCATTCAATCCCACTATCCCTTTAAGAGAGTAAGTGTTTGTCCATGTTTCCATATTCCATAGTCCTGGATACACTGAGTCATGCTGCTCATGTGGGAAAAATGAGTTTATATCCGGCTTAGATCCCATCATCTCTCCACTTTCATCAATTCAGTGACACCATGACATCAGTATGCTTTTCCTCTGACTTCAGGCATGGAAAGCTGGAGGCCACCAAGCTTCTGCTAGAGAAAGGGAACTGTAACCCCAATCTGCTGAACGGGCAGCTGAGCTCTCCTTTACACTTCGCAGCCGTCGGGGGTCATGCAGAAATTGTGCAGATACTTCTGCAGAATCCGGAGATCGACCGAGTGAGAAATACAGTCTTTCATATTTCACTGCCATGCTCATTTCCCCCCTGTTTTTACATTCAGATTATTACCTTTGCCTTCACTCTCAGATTATTACCTTTGCCTTCAATCTCATGTAGGATTAATCTTTAAAAACACTTTTAATTTAATAATCTCAATTAATTTCCATTTTTAAATACTGCACATTACAATGTGATGGCCAAATTCACTTGTAGCATTTTGAAACAACTGGTATTCGTTTTTAGTATTTTATCTTTTACTTGTTTAGATAAAGTAGTGTAGAATGTTTGCTATGAGTTTTTGTAAGAATATAATTTTAATGTATTTATATATATATATATATATATATATATATATATATATATATATATGTATATATATGTGTATATATATATATGTATATATATGTGTGTATGTATATATATATATGTGTGTGTATATATATATATATATATATATACATACACACACATATACACACATACAAAATGTATATTAAAAACATATAATATTTTTAATAGTGTAGAATGTTAATGTTTGCAAAGAGATTTTGTAAAAAAAAACATATTTTTATTATGTATATATAAATATTAAATTATATTTAAGTTATTAAAAATATATAGTTTATTTTATATATATATACACACACACACACACACACAAAATGTATATTAAAAACATATAATATATTGTTAATAGTGTGGAATGTTAATATTTGCTAAGAGATTTTGTAAAAACATGTATATATAAATATTAAATTATATGCAAGTTATAAAAAAAATGGTTTATTATTTATATATATATATATATATATATATATATATATATATATATATATATATACACAATAAATTAAAATTAAAATGTTTGAAAGAGTGAAAAAAAAAATTAAATGCTGTCCCTTGTCATTTTAAGCACATTGAGGACCAACAGAAACGATCCCCCCTTCAACTATGTGAAGAAAACAAGCAGAACAACTGGGAAGAGACGGTGAAACTCCTTCAGCAAGCCAACAATAAACCAGTGAGTGTGAAACCACAGCGTTCTGTATCAGCACTGCGATGTGAAGTCCTGCTAAGCTGCACGTTTTGGTTTGTTTCAGTACGAGAAGGTGAGAATTTATCGCATGGATGGATCGTACCGCTCCGTGGAACTGAAACATGGGAACAACACGACAGTGCAGCAGATCATGGAGGGCATGAGACTCTCACAGGAGACACAGCAGTACTTCACCATCTGGATCTGCTCAGAGAACCTCAGTGAGACCACCACACCCTGACTAGTGTTGTCAAAAGAACTGACTTTCGGTATCAAGTCGATACTGAAATTTTAAAAATGTGACGCTTTGAGCGCTTCTGAATCATAAACGCTTGTGATTGGCCGTTGTGTTCATGCGCTCATCAGATATGTCTGTGATTGGCTACAATGATCAGCGCTTCAAAAACTGGTGGTAAATATACATCAATGACGCTCTTCAGCGAGCGCTTACCCAACTTTCAAAGTTGCAAGTGCTTTCAAAACACTTTCAAACGCTCCCGTGCGCTGATCATTGTAGCCAATCACAGACATATCCGAAGAGCTCGTGAACACAATGGCCAATCAGAGGTGTTTATGATTCCTCTCAACAGCGCTCAAAGCGTAAATTCTTTTTAAATTTCAGTACCGAAGTCGGTACTTTTGACAACGCTACACCTGACGGTTCCTGAAAAGCTCAGATATCTGATGTGACTTCATGCTTTTCCTCTGTCGTGTTGTTTAGGTCTGCAGCTGAAGCCGTACCACAAGCCCTTGCAACACTTGCGGATCTGGACCGAGATAGTGACCGATCTCACGGCTCTCGATCCACAACGGGAAACTCCACAGCTATTCCTGCGCAGAGATGTTCGGCTGCCCTTAGAAATTGAAAAAAAGGTTTCTGCCACACCGTCAATATCTTTTCTCAATCTTTGCCAAAGTCCCTTTCAAGGAAACGGGAGCGTGCCTATGTTCCCACAGCCCTATGTTCCCACAGCCCTATGTTCCATCATTTCCAAGGTTTTTTCTTTCTTTCCAAAATTAGGCCCTGTGTTCCCACATTTCCTTTATCATCAATTTGCATCAGATTTTATCCCCATTTCTCCCAATTTGGTAGTCACTTACACTAACCCTAACCCAACCCTAACCTTTTGTTGACTTGGCGCTTCTATTGTGGACAGACACATTATTTGTCGCTGGAATCTTATCGTGTCGCGTCTGGTTAGGACACGGTGAAAGTCTTGTTCTGCATTTAGCTGTGAAATTAATGTAAGTTTCCCCCTCAGGTTGAAGATCCGCTGTCCATCCTCATCCTCTTTGATGAAGCTCGTCACTGTCTCCTCAAAGGCTTTCTATCAGCGTCCGACAGCAAACTCATCACGCTGGCCAGCCTCCTCCTGCAGATCATTTACGGGAACTACGACAGCAAGAAGCACAAACAGGGCTTTCTGAAGTATGTAGACCAGTCCTCACCACCACATATGTGACCCTGGACCACAAAACCAGTCACATGGGTCAATTTTTTGAAATTGAGATTTATATATCATATGAAAGCTGAATAAATAAACTTTCCATTGATGTATGGTTTGTTAGGATAGGACAATATTTGGTCGAGATACAACTATTGAAAATCTGGAATCTGAGGGTGCAAAAAAATCGAAACATTGAGAAAATCTCCTTTAAAGTTGTTCACGATTGTGCAGCATTCACTCACAAATATATATTTTTTAATATATTTACGGTAGGAAATGTACAAAATATCTTCATGGAACATGATCTTTTCTTAATATCGTAAAAAAATATGATTTTTGGCATAAAAGAAAAATCGATAATTTTGACCCGTACAATGTATTGTTGGCTATTGCCACAAATATACCAGTGCGACTCGTGACTGCTTTTGTGATCCAGGGTCACATATTGACATTTACTGTTTTCAGTGTTAGTGGTTAAGGACATGGGAATTATGTTTTGTTTAATGCAGTGAGGAAAACCTGAAATCCATCGTTCCAATCTCAAAGGTAAAGAGCAAAGCACATCACTGGACTAACAGGATACTTCACGAGTACAAGGTGTGTTAATTTCACATAATGCTCATCACGAGCATTATTTTTTTAGCTTTGGGCGATATTTCTGACACACTGAGGTTCTAATATTTATCAAATTGATGCTGCTTAAGCTCCATCCACACACAGAATAGAATAAGCATATTTTAAGCCGATGCATCAACATCTCTCATCATTGGAGTGGGGGAACAGATTTCGACAGCTGAACTATTTGCCGTCGGATTCTGTTCCCCCTATGTTTCTTACACAATGAGGTTCTAATATTTATCAAATTGCAACAAATTACAAGCCTCAATAGCCTAGTGGTCAGTGGCATGAAATAATTTTTATTTATTTTTTAGCTTTGAGCGAATCGAGTTCAAGTCCCGGGTTGTCGAACTTTTTTGATAGTATACTGTCCTATCATGATAAAAAAAAAACAAAAAAAAAAACTTTAAACTGATGCAAGTTAAGCTCCATCCACTCAAAAATAAAATCAGCATATTTTAAGCCATTACATCAACATCTCTCATCATTGGAGTGGGGGAACGGATTTCGACAGCTGAACTATTTGCCGTCGGATTCTGTTCCCCCTATGTTTCTTACACAGCTTTCCTGTAGCTCAGTGGTAAGAGCATTGCATTAACAACGCAAGGTTGTGGGTTCGATCCCAGGGGATTGCACATACCTATGTATAAATGTATAGGATAATGCAATGTAAGTCGCTTTGGATAAAAGCGTCTGCCAAATGCATAAATGTAAATGTACACAATGAGATTCTAATATTTATAAAATTGCAGCAAATTACAAGCCTCAATAGCCTAGTGGTCAGTGCCATGACATAATTTTTTTTTTTAAGCTTTGGGCGACCCGAGTTAAAGTCCCAGGTCGTCAAACTTTCTTGATACTATACTTTCCTATCATAATAAAAGGCAAAAAAAATTATATTCTTTAAACTGATGCAAGTTAAGCTCCATCCACACACAAAAATAAAACCAGCATTTTTTAAGTCATTACATCAACATCTCTCATCAAGGACATCAATCCTTCTCATCATCTTCAGAAATCATTCTAATATGCTGATTTGATGCTCGAGAAACATTTATGATTATTATCAGTGTTGAAAACAGTCGTGCTGCGTCAGACTTTTTGGAAACCGTGATTCTTTGATGATTAGAATGTTTAAAATAGGAATCTTTTGTAACTTTATAAATGTCTTTACTGTTACTTTTGATCATTTTGAAACATCCCCACTGAACAAAGTATTAATTTCTTGGTAACACTTTACAATATGAGCAATACATTTGTTACAGCATCTTAGTTAATGGTACATTTACTAATATATTATTAGTGAACAAACAGCTGCATTTTTATTAACTAACATTAACAAAGATTAATAAATACTGTTACAAATGTATTGCACCTTGTTAGTAACTAATGAACCTTATTGTAAAGTGTTAACAATTTCTTTCTTTTTTAAAATATCTTATTGACCCCCAAACCTTTGAATGTTGTTCTCTATGCATAAACATTTTTATTCATCTGAATCTGCTTTGATCTTCTCAATTCTCCGTGTGTGTGTGTGTGTGTAGAGTTTGAGCACTAGCGAGGGAGTGAGTAAAGAGATGCACCACCTCCAGAGACTCTTCCTGCAAAACTGTTGGGATATTCCCACATATGGAGCGGCTTTTTTCACAGGACAGGTGTACACCAAGGCCAGCTCCAGCACACACAAGGTCATCCGAGTGTATGTGGGTGTGAACACCAAAGGCTTGCATCTCATGAACATGGAGACAAAAGTGAGATTCTAATTACTTAAATCCTAATTACTCAAATAGCATGCCGTATAATGCTCCGAATTCTGTTTTGGAGTCTCCTGCAATAGATTTACATGCATCCAAGGTCAAAAAAACACTTTTTCATAATATTGCAGCATCGCCTCATTTCTTAAATAGTCTGAAACCGGTTAGTTTGAAGATTCACTCCGTGTTGTAACTACACACGACGCGCAATAAAAAGCCTCTTTTCCATGTTGATGAGTGTGTGTCCTAACCAGCCGCGACGGCGACACGCCGCGATTCAATTTTAGAAACGGTTTCTATTTTTCTCACTGTTCTGATTGGCTGTGGGTTTTGATTGATTTCGACGCATCTTGCAGTCGCGTCACGGCTAGTGCGGACAGACACATTATTAGTCGCTGGAATCTTGGCGTATCGCGCCTGGTTAGGACACGGTGTCCGTCTCATGGCTACAACCTGAACCAAACTCTTCCAGTCTCAGCTACAACTACAGTGTTTGAGGGTGGAGCAAAGCAGACGCTGTTCATTGGTAGCCAATGAAAAACCATAGACTGGAATTATGCATATTTGTTACATATTTACTAGGGATGCACTGATATGAAATTTTTATTTGAAAGCCGATAACCGATATATTGGCCGATAAATCTAATTCCAAATAAAAACAAAAGTCTCACCATTGAAAGCCATGTCTGAAGCACACAATTATAATGTCCTCATTATGATTGTATGTAGCCGATATCCTTTTCAAAGTGATTCTAGTCATATTTCAAGAAATTCAAACCCAGCATGGCGAACAAGTGCGCATCTCATCAGTTGCGTAAAGCAGAGTCCATTGGAGTAAGTGTGGATGGCTCTGCTTTGCAATTCCAAACTAAACTAAAAAATCTGGGGGTGATATTTGATGCCAATTTAACATTTGACCATCATGTTCGTAACAGTCAAAACATCATTTTTTCATCTCAGAAACATTGCCAAATTACGTCCCATGTTGACTTTCTCTCTGGCTGAAAAGTTAATCAACACTTTTGTTTTTTCACGTATTGATTATTGTAATGCTTTGCTGGCTGGAGTTTCTAAAGCTACCCTGAGTAAATTACAGTTGGTACAAAATTCAGCTGCTAGAATTCTGACTGGGACCAGTGCAAGGGAGCACATCACACCTGTCCTGGAAAAATTGCACTGGCTTCTCATGCAAAATTCTCATGCTCACTTATAAGGCCTTGAATAATTTGGCCCCTCAATATTTGTGTGAGCTTTTAACCCCCTACACTCCTCCACGTGCTCTACGCTCTTCTGAAGCTGGTGTTTTAACTGTCCAAACAACACGGCTAAAAACTATGGGAGATCAGGCTTTTTCTTCTTTGGCTCCTAAATTGTGGAATTCCCTGCCCTCTGAGATTAGGAAAGCAGAATCCCTTAGTGTTTTTTAAAACATCCCTTAAAACTTATTTTTTTAGGGTAGCTTTTATGTGAATCATGTGATTACTTTGCTTGTTATTTTATTGACTTTTTATTTTGATTGTTTGGTTAGTTTTTTACTGCCTGCACTGTTGTATCTTTTAATTTCATATTTTTATGTAAAGTGCTTTGAGATGCTACTTTTAAAGGCGCTATATAAAATAAAGATTATTATTATTATTATTTATTATTATTAAAGGACATAATACATTATTTATCAGCTTTAATATATCAACCAAATTTTCTTATCGGGGCAGTAACGTTAACATTAAAAATGTACATATATCGGCCGATACCGATATGGTGACCGATATATCGTGCATCACTAATTGTTACGTAGATATGTTAAAGATGTAAGAGTGTAATTACTGCAACTCGTTTCAGGCAGTTCAGAATCACTTCTTTAAGGCGAGACACTACAGGCAAAAACACTGATTCTTCATGCATCTGTCAATTTTGGGCTTTTTTTCAGACTAGTGGACAGAAAACATCCAAAATGCACTTTTAACTGTATCTTTTAGAGCACTTTATCTATTTGCGTCTGTAGATTTCAATCACAGTATATATCTTTAAAGGCCGGTTTATCTAAATGAGTTTGTCCTCCTACATTGAGCCAGAAATCTCTTACACACACCAAACTTTACAGTTTTATTCTTATCTATATTATGAAGGTTTTTACAAAGGGGTTTGTTCATATACAAGTTTCTTGATTTTATACAACATTTTATTCCAAAAAAAATGGCGCAAATTAAATTATTTTTGTCTGTTGACAGTATTTTCTGATTTGTGGATTGATAAATAGAGATATCTATGGAAGCTTGTTTCCGCCACTGAATAATAAATGAATAATAATAATTGTGACTTTTTATTTCACAATTCTGACTTTTTTTCTCACAATTGCGAGATATAAAGTCGCAATTGCGAGATATACAGTCGCAATTGCGAGAAATAGTCGCAATTGCGAGAAATAGTCGCAATTGCGAGAAATAGTCGCAATTGCGAGAAATAAAGTCGCAATTGCGAGAAATAAAGCGAGATATAAAGTCGCAATTGCGTGTTATAAAGTCAGAATTGTGAGAAACTATTTTGAGGTAAAAAAAAAATCCGTCTTTTTTTTCCTTAGAATTGTACTTTATATCTCACGATTCTGAGAAAAGATGTCAGAATTGCGAGATATAAACTCGCAATTATGTGTTATAAAGTCAGAATTGCGAGATATAAAGTCAGAATTGCGTGAAATAAAGTCGCAATTGCGTGAAATAAAGTCGCAATTGCGTGATATAAAGTCAGAATTGCGAGATATAAAGTCAGAATTGCATGAAATAAAGTCAGAATTGCGTGAAATAAAGTTGCAATTGTGTGTTATAAAGTCAGAATTGCGTGAAATAAAGTCGCAATTGCGTGATATAAAGTCAGAATTGCGAGATATAAAGTCAGAATTGCGTGAAATAAAGTCAGAATTGCGTGAAATAAAGTCGCAATTATGTGTTATAAAGTCAGAATTGCGAGATATAAAGTCAGAATTGAGTGATATAAAGTCAGAATTGCGTGATATAAAGTCAGAATTGAGTGATATAAAGTCAGAATTGCGAGATATAAAGTCAGAATTGCGAGATATAAAGTCAGAATTGAGTGATATAAAGTCAGAATTGAGTGATATAAAGTCAGAATTGAGTGATATAAAGTCAGAATTGCGAGATATAAAGTCGCAATTGCGAGAAATAAATTCAGAATTGTGAGATGTAACCTCGCAATTGTGAGATAAAAAGTCGCAATTATCTTTTAAAATGTTTTATTTTGTGGTGGAAACAAGCTTCCATAGATATCCAATATCCCCTCTGCAAAAACATTTGGCTCTGATATATCAAATAAATGAAACGATAATTTTAAACCTGACTTCATCCAATGTTCAGATTTTTTGTTTTAGAAATGTATGCAAATTGGTGCATATTTAATTATACAATGCCTCATTTGCATATTTAAACATACAATTTCAGAAAACTTGTAATACAAATTGTTTTTGTTGCTATTATTAATGTAATCAATCAACTGGTGAAGTTTAGTGATCATTTATTTTTTTACCCTTTTCACCTGGAGACAAAAACTCCAATAATCTGCTATTTGAGTTTTGAAACTTTGCAGACCTTTTACATTCACAAACAGCTTTATTACACACTACATGAAAGGTCATATCTGCAAAAGCATAATCGTGGCTCTTTAAATCATACTGACAGATGCTTTTACGTGTATTATGTCCCTCAAATCTTTTATGTTTGTTATATCAGGTGCTTCATCTCAGTCTGGAATATGGGACATTTATGTGGCAGCTCGGTCAGGCCGACCAATACGTCCAAATACACAGTCTCGAGAACAAGAAGAACTTCGTCGTACACACCAAACAGGTACGAGTCTCTCTCTGCATCTCGCCAGTCATGTGATGACGTGAAACGCGAGTTTATCGTCTCCGTGTTTTCCTCTCCAGGCCGGCCTCATCGTGAAGCTGCTGATGAAGCTGAGTGGACAGATCACGCCGAACGACAGAGCCGTGTCAGATAAATATGCTTATGGTTGAACCTATCACAGATGTCTTCGCATTTTGCCTTTTTTTTGTGCAGTTGTTTTGATTTTTATGCTATTTTAAAACTGACTACGAGTTGTTTTTACCAAAAGGAAGACATTACGTATCATCATGAACGTTAACCTAATTTACCATGTTATATTTTCTTACTGTATATGGTATTATGCATTTTATAATGTCATAAATGTGTGCTTTTAACAGTTTTTGTAAATATAAATGGCCATTTTAATAAAAAAAAGCTCATAAATTATAAAAAAAATGGAAGTTTTTTTAATTTATTTCTCAATTCTCTGTTTTTTATCCACATGCAAATCAGTAATGTTTTATTAATATAATTTTTCACAAACAAATTCCATGACCTTTACAGTAATTTAAATGTAATTCATTTTTATCATCAAGAGTAATTGCAAAAAGACCAATTTTGTGAATCTGTTAGACTTTTTATAATTTAGAATTGTTTTTTAATTTTTGGTTCAAATAATTTAATGTTTAAAAAATAAAACAAAATATTTTTGGTTACACTTTATTTTAAGGTGTCCATGTTACAGTGTAATTATACATTGAAGTACTGAGTAATAATAATTACATGTACTTACTATAGGGTATGGTTAAGGTTATTTGCATGTAATTATGCACAATTTATAGTAATTACTATATTAACTGCATGTAACGTATAACAAGGAAATTGTAAAATAAAGTTACGATATATTTTTTTATTATTAAGTGAAACATCTATCATCCCCCTTTATAACTCTTAGACACAAGAACGTGTCACTGTTGCCGTGCAGATTTGCATCCAGTGTTGAAATGAAGATAAATGGCTTTTCTGAATTATCACGCCGAGATTCAGCCTCTATAACACTGTCATGTAGTGCTTTGCTCTATGGCCAGAAAATTAATCTCATTTTCATGTACGGTCCACTGAACACAGCGTAAAGGTTAGGGCATTTCAAACACACATCCAGGGTTTGTTAATACATAATTTGCATAATCTGGATGCACATTTTATGGATGCACTGAACTTCATTAAGTTCAAGATGTAATCCATAGCCTACAGATAATGCATTTGTGCTTTTTGCATTTCATCGCGTCTCTCGTTCAGCTTGCATTAGGTGATGCATTGACAGGATTTAGTCGTGTCTTTCAATACATTCCCCCTTTCCTTTGCTCACTTATTCCCCTGTCGCAGTCATTGTACAACAGAAGACCGAACACTAGACTTCTGTTCCTGTTACTCTAGAGAATGAAGAGATTGTTCCCCGGCCTGCCAAAAACGACATGGATTCTCTGTTCCTCTGAGAGTTCCTTCTCTTCATCCACAAAAGTGATAAAAACCGTTGAGGTACACGGTGTCCGACTTCTCAACGGAGATCTTTCAGCTGCTAAAACCAGTGTAAAGCTGAGAGAAAACTTGCTGTGATGCGGAGACACTGATGCCTCACTGAGATCTGTCTCACACCCTGTTTCTCACACAATGCCTGAATGGGGCTTAGTGAAGGAGAAGGGGAGGGGAAGCTTTTCAGTTCTTCAAATGCAACAATAGTCTTTGTCTACAATGTCCCTCCATTCTTTTTTGGGGGTTACCGAAGGGGGACGGGGGTGGAGGGGCCCGGTTGCCACGGTAACAGTGACAAAACAAGCCGGTCCCAGAGCGAGAGAGACACACAAAAACATGCTTCAAACCCGGGACGGGATCTCTGTATCAATCTCTGCGGTTTAGTTAGAGGAGACTCGGGACTGTGTGCCAAAGGAGGAGGAAGAAAAAAAGGATGGATGGGTGGAAGAAAAGGTGATGAAAAATACCGGAGCGGTATAAAAGAGGGACTTTTGGACCAGGACTCGTGATTATTGGTCGTCTGGATATCGTGATGAACTCCGACACTCAGTACGAGGACTCTGTGTCTGTCATGGTTCTGGAGAACATCAAGAACAAGCTGTTACACGCTTTCAGAACATCAGCAGAACCGAGAACTTCTGCTGAGACTGAGAACGTTTCTCCTCCGATAGGAAAGAGTTTCCAGGTCAACGAGGAGCTCCGGAGAGCCAAGATCGATGGAGCCATTACTTGGTTAAGATCAGAACTGGTGAGTTTACAAACTACTGAGGTTTTTACGTCCTCTGTGACTGTGAATGGGTTGTTGGACTGTTTTAGTTTTATTTTGTTGTTAGTAGGATAGATAGATAGACAGACAGGCAGACAGACAGACAGACAGACAGGCAGAGAGACAGGCAGAGAGACAGACAGACAGGCAGATAGATAGATAGATAGATAGATAGATAGATAGATAGATAGATAGATAGATTGATAGATAGATAGATGATAGATAGACAGACAGACAGGCAGATAGATAGATAGATAGATAGATGATAGATAGAGAGACAGACAGATAGACAGACAGACAAATAGACAGACAGACAGATAGATAGATGACAGACAGACAGACAGACAGACAGATAGACAGACAGATAGATAGACAGATAGATGATAGATAGATAGATAGAGACAGATAGACAGACAGATAGATAGACAGACAGACAGACAGATAGACAGACAGATAGATGATAGATAGATAGACAGACAGATAGATGATAGATAGACAGACAGATAGATAGATAGATGATAGATAGATAGAGATAGATAGATAGATAGACAGAGATAGATAGATAGACAGATAGACAGACAGACAGACAGACAGATAGATAGATAGATAGATAGATAGATAGATAGATAGACAGATAGATAGACAGACAGATAGATAGATAGATAGATGATAGATAGATAGATAGATAGAGATAGATAGATAGATAGACAGACAGACAGATAGATAGACAGACAGATAGATAGACAGACAGATAGATAGACAGACAGATAGATAGACAGATAGATAGACAGACAGATAGATAGATAGATAGATGATAGATAGATAGACAGAGATAGATAGATAGACAGACAGACAGACAGATAGATAGACAGACAGATAGACAGACAGATAGATAGACAGATAGATAGACAGACAGATAGATAGACAGATAGACAGATAGATAGACTGATAGACAGACTGATAGACAGACAGACAGATAGACTGATAGATTGATAGACAGACAGACAGACAGACAGACAGATAGACAGAGATAGACTGATAGACAGACAGATAGACTAATAGACAGATAGACAGATAGATAGACAGACAGATAGATAGACAGATAGATAGATAGACAGACAGATAGATAAACAGACAGATAGATAGATAGACAGATAGATAGACAGACAGACAGACAGATAGATAGACAGATAGATAGACAGACAGACAGACAGATAGATAGACAGACAGACAGACAGACTGATAGACAGACAGATAGACAGACAGACAGATAGATAGACAGACAGATAGATAGACAGATAGATAGACAGACAGACAGATAGATAGACAGACAGACAGACAGACAGACAGACAGACAGATAGATAGACAGATCTGTATAGATGTCTGATGTGTTTCTCTGATGGTCCTCAGCTGGAGATGCGTTCTCAGGATCGACGGCTCGCTCAGACTCTCCTGGGACTCAATAAGGAGATCCAGCGGCTCCGACGGGAGAACGGGTCCCTGCTCCTGGAATCTGACAGCAGTGATCTCTGACCCCACAGACAGCCACGACCTCTGACCCCACAGACAGCCACGACCTCTGACCCCACAGACCCCCCGGGGCTTAATGAGAGGACATGCACCGGTGATCCGTGAAGGAGAAGCAGAAGGAAACTCTCCTCTGCTGGTCCTCTGAGCCCAAAGCTTATTTTCACACGTCTTCAGGGAAAAGATTCTGAAGGCTTTTTCATGTACGCAAAAACTTGACCAAATATCAGGCAAACTGAGTGCTAAGATTTATATTCAAAACAGCAGACAGACACCCCTCTTTACACCCGGCGTTAACATGTGTTTCGGGCGATCGGATCACAGTCGGACCACAGGTGCAAACACACCAAACACACGGTGATCAGATCCCTGAAACCTGGAGATGCTTTGTATATAAATATGAATTTACAGGATACAAAATGCATGTTAATGCAAGATGTAAAGGTATGGCAAGCCGTTTAACTTTTATTCATTTCCAGGATATGAATTGTTGATATCAAGAATTATAGTTTTTGCTAGTTGAAATTAAATTGTTGATATCAAGAATTAGTATCCTGAAAATGAATAAAGTTTAAACGGCTTGCCATGGTAAAGGGCACCTCAGAGAAGCCTTATAAAGGCTATTTGAGACTTATTTTTTAATAAGTATGTTGAGATTTCAACAATTTCTATGATTAATTTGTCTACAAAAGATGTAGCGCATATGTGTTCCTATATTAATGATGTTATGTGACCATCTGCTGTATGACTGAAAAACCAAGTGTTTTGAACAAATGTATTGAATAATTAGCATAGCATATGCAATGTGTGCATGAATAATGTCATCATCTGTTTATTAAAATGTCTTGATGATTAAAACTTATTGCATCATGAAATTATTACCCTCAACATTGATCAGGATTGTATGTTTTTATTATCATACTGTGTGGTACTAGTATGTCAAAGCAAGCAAGTCATTAGTTACTCGTCCCAGATTAATTGAATTAACAGTGAATACATATTCACATCTTGATAAAAAAAATTAAATAAAGATATTCCATGCCATATTATAAATACTAAAAATATTATTCTGGCAACAGTTTTTGCTGCATTGTCATAATAACATCATGCAACACTTATGCACTTAGTTTGAAGAGGCACTTTTCAGTCATTTGTGTACAGATATTTAAGCGTTTACGTGAAGCATAAACGTCCTCAGTATATTATTGCATTAGTGCATTCAGGAAGCAGTCAATCACCAAAGACTTTGTCAAGTTTCTTACAGTGTAAAACATTCAAAATCTGTTTTCCCCCCCACTATATGTGACCCTGGACCACAAAACCAGTCACATGGGTAACATTTTTTAAACACTATGTAACATTGTTTACCTTAAAATCCAAAATGGTTTCAGTGGTTCATCAAGTCGTAACAGGGTGAAAGGCACTTATGCCTCCGCTTTGCGGTCCTTTATCTGCGATTACCGCACTATTGCCAGATTTTCTGTAGTTCTAATGAGACACAAGAAAACTGCAAATTTGACTTGCTTTACGGCAAGCGTTAAAATAGTCATTATTTTGTTTTTCTTCGTTTCTGATGTCGCAATACATCATACTTTCATAAAATCAGGGCTGAGGACCGCTGAGGAAAAGTTCCATAGTGTTGCTTTAATATTATACATCATCTGAAAGCTGAATAAATAAGCTTTCCATTGATGTATGGTTTGTTAGGATATGACAATATTTGGTCGAGATACAACTATTGAGAATCTGGAATCTGAGGATGCAAAAAAATCGAAACATTGAGAAAATCTCCTTTAAAGTTGTGCATTTATGTTGGCGATTGTCCTGCATTCACTCACAGAAATAAATGTTTTATATATTTACGGTAGGAAATGCACAGAATATCTTCATGGAACATGATCTTTACTTAATATCCTAATGATTTTTGGCATAAAAGAAAAATCGATAATTTTGACCCATACAATGTATTGTATAAATAAACCCCTGCGACTCGTGACTGGTTTTGTTGATCCAGGGTCACGTGTTCTGAGCATGAGGCAGCTGTGTTCATATATCGTCGAATAATACATTAGGAAATAATGCATAATTTGTTCTTCTGAGAGACTCAGCGGTAGTGTAAGATGTGTATTGGTGTGTTAATCACACACACGTGACGTGACGTGTTCAGGGCACAGAACTGCGTCGACTAAAGGCCCGTTTGTGCAGGAATAGAGGAGCAGGGCTCAGACATGTGCTGAAGGAGTAGATGGACGGGTAAAAACACATTTCTCCTGAGGAGGAGGAGGACACACTGCTCCCTCCACCTTCACTCCCAGAGTCCCAGCAAGCTTCCTCCTCCTCATCCTCATCCTCCTCCTCCTCTTCTGTGGCTTTCACACACTCCTGCTTCAGTTCCTGAATGCCATCATGGAGATCCATCAGCTGACGGATCAGAGCTTGGTCCTGAGAGCGCATCTCCATCTATAAAGAACAGGAAAGTACTTGTTTTTATGCTTTATTCATTTTATTTTTATTTGAGTGCATCTATAAGCATTTGTATGAGCAACTAGGCTATATGTGCGACATTTATGATTCTGTATACTCTAGAATAAATAAAATAAAAATGCCATTTTAAGTGATTATTTTTCACTTAACTGTAAAAGCATATTCAGTTTACACTGCAGAGAGTGAACATGAACCTTACCTGATTTTACCTTATTAAAAATAAGTACTGGGCACTAATGTATATACACTATGTATACATTTAAGAAAGATGTGTTATTTATATATAAAATATTTATATTTATATAAATTAATATAATAAAATTCTTAAATATATACATGCATATGTGTGTATTTATATATACAACATAATTTTACACATATATATGTAAACTAGGGCTGTGAAAAGATTAATCGCATGATCCAAAATAAAAGTTTGTGTTTACATAATATATGTGTGTGTACTGTGTATAATTATTTGTATATATAAATACACATACATGCATGTATATATTTAAGAAATATTTGCATACATATACTGTATATATTTATATATAATGTATATTATATATAAATAAATAAAATTATATATAAATAACAAATTTTTCTTAAATATATACATGCATGTGTGTGTATTTATATATACAAATTTAATTATACACAGTACACACACATATATTATGTAAACACAAACTTTTATTTTGGATCATGCGATTAATCTTTTCACAGCCCTACTGTAAACACAAACTATTAAAAACATAAATATAATCTAAATATTGTATTAGTGTAAGTGCAGTGAAGTTGATCCAGTCATTGACTTGAATATAGTTAATTTAGGTAATATCAGGGTGTGAGTTATAGAGGGGTTTGGGGGGATCTTAAAGTTATTAAGGGAGTTAAAACAGAAGGATGGGGGTGTTTTATTTATAAAAGTATAGGCTATTGCCAGGTTTCACAGACCAGGCTTAAACTAGTCCAGTTTAAAGTGCATGTTTGAGCTGTTTTAACTGAAAGTAACTTGCTTAAAGTATGTTATATCTTATAATATGTCAGTGTCTCAAAATGCACATTTTGTCTAAGGCACATTTATAAAAGCTATTTAAATGTCATAATTTAATTAAGGCCTAATCCTGGTGTAATCTTAGCCCTGTCTGTGAACCCAGGCCTGAATGTTTCAACAGCATTTAATAAAAGCGTGGGCGATATCCCAAAAAATGTAAATTGAAGTGGAAGATAATTGTACTTAAACATGGTTTCCCAGAATGAAGTTTGAATATTGATTTGACTCTATTTAAAATAGTTTTTTAGCCAAGAGATTTGGATATGCAAAGGTTGTATTGACATTAAAAGATTACAGTTCTAATATTATTCACATATTCATACCATCCAAACTCAGGTCAAGGTTAGGCTGATTCAGTTCTTATCCTCGCATTGATTCAACAGCAGGAGTTGAAAGTATTTTAGACGGTCAATGTCTTTTTCAGATGCAAATGGCCTCTTTTTATTGGCAGAAATAATATCCTGCATTCCAGCACATTTAATGAGCCTGTTTCTGAAACGACAAAACTAGAAGTGTTCCCTCCACAAACTGCATTCATTAATACACTGGCAGACTGATAATGGATCCTGCTCGGAAAGATTTAATCAAAGAAAACGACGGAGAAAAGCACATGAACTTTGTTGGGAGGTGAAACCTTCCACTGAACTGGTCATGTGAGAATAAACCGTGTGTTTGTGTGTGTGTGAATGTGTCTGTGTTTGCCCCTTCATTCACTGAAGTGCATTTAATTGGATCCAAACTGCTTTCCTATAGGAGGAAACACACACAGCTCTATTTCTGTGGGATAAATGCCGGCTGGAAGTGAACACTGGAACTTGTAGGTGTCATTAGGACTGTGTTTAACATCTGAAATAAGAGGACAAAAGTAGGACAATCACGACCGAAAACAAAAACAGCATTCAATCTTTGTTCATAATTTAATTAATTACTATAACCACCAGTAGGTGGCAGCAAATCATTGTCTTAATGAGTGAATGAATCATTTAGTCATTCCTTCAAAACGGCTGATTCACTACAGAAGCGAGTGAGTGAGTCATTGAGTCACGATTCATTAGAACGATTCATTCAAAAATGCGGATTCATTCAGTAACGAAACTGTGTTGCTCAGACACTGTTTTGAACTATTTTTGTTGGCAAAATAGAGGAAAAACAGACAATATAGTGTCTAAAATGTAAGTCACATTAACTTATTGTTTATTGGATTGTTGTAGTAGCCTATAACCCACATTTGCAAACATGCTGATTCTTGGGAAAACAGCATTTTTGCTCGTGTGATATTGCTTATAAATATTAAAAATAAAAACCTAAAGGGGGGACTTTTGCACCATATCTTGGTTTTTGGAAGTATTTTTTATTCATTTTGGTGGCATTTTTGCAATGTAAATCCTGGTATCATCTGTTTCACTACAGATCATTTAATTTAATGCATGAGCAGAATATATAAACTGGAATATCATTATAAAGTTGACTGTCAAAATGTTCAACTCCATTATTAATTTTGAAACGACCATATATCAATTCTTATCAAAAAGCAACATGAGTGCAGTGACATTTAGTCAGTCATATAAATATGGAAAACAGTAGAAATGTCAGGGAAGTGTGTATTGCAACAGGAAGAAACATCATTGATGATTTACAGAAGTGTTGAAGTGATGAACACAGACCGACGACACATTAAACCAGCTCCTGTTAAAGACTTTCTGCTGTCTTTTGTGTGACGTTGCCATGACGATCACGAAGCTGTAAATGCCAAGCAATATATCAGAGATTCACAGCATGAATGTTAATGACGAAACTGTGTGTGTGTGAGGAACGGTTGTACATGACCCTACAACAATACACACAAAACAGCTGCACAAACACACACACACTAACACTTACACAACCGGGAGAAAGAACAATTTCTGACTGTTCAAAAGTTTGGGGTCAGAAAGATTTGTTTATGTTTTTGAAAGAAGTCTCTTCTGCTCAGGCTGCATTTATAAAAAAAAATACAGTAATATTGTGAAGTATTTTTATGATTTAAAGTAAACTATTTTCTATGTGAATATATTTTAAAATGTAATTTATTCCTGTGATCAAAGCTGAATTTTCAGCATCATATCTCCAGTCTTTAGTGTCACATGATCCTTCAGAAATCATAATAAATATGATGATTTGATGGTCAAGAAACATCTATTATTATTATCAGTGTTGAAATATGTTAAGGATTCTTTAGTTAGATGGTTCAAAATAACAGCATTTATTTTGAATCTTTACTGTCACTATATAGATATACACAATATATATTATTAATTATTAATTTATATATATATATATATATATATATATATATATAAATGCTAATAATATGCTACATATGGATATAAACAGTATATTTATTCGTATATATAATTTTATTTTTGTCATTATGAAATTATATGATAATTATAATAATCAAAAATATATAGAAGAGAATGAAAATAATTAGTTTGAAGTTTTAAGAATTTATAAATAATGATTGGTGTGAAAAGCTTATGCATTATTCTTCATATGAAAGAGGTTAAAATCAAAATAAACTCTATTGCCAAAATATGACAAAAGACTGGAAAACTTGGAAAACTTATACCAGAAAAAAAAAATGGATTATTTTCCTGAAGTCCCCCCAACATTTTTATCCTCATATTCTGTCCAAACAACTGATAATATGGTAAAATGTTTTAATAAAAACCCTACAGCTCTTTCCTCAGCCAGGCCAGTGCGGTCTCGATGTCCCGGTCTCCATCCGTACGCTTCAGCTCCAGAGACGAGGAGTGATCCCGGCACATCCCTGAGGCTTTACACTCTTCAAAAGAAGTTTCCTTACAGGAGAAATCTCTCAGTCTGGTGAGAACCACTTCCATTGTTCCTAGAACGAGGAGCGGCGCCGGAGAGCGTTTTGTTCTTCTTGTCAGCTGTAGATACAGCTCTGTCACTGAAACACTCTGTGTCTCTCTGTCCACTACTGGAGAGTGTGTACTGGATGGACACTTTAAAC
>NC_138736.1:2965007-3032507 GCF_965113295.1 Leuciscus leuciscus
GACTAAATGTGAACATGCATTTACTCATCTCACAGTTTTCCTCATAATAAATAAAAACAGTAAAATGCAACCTCAGAATTTTACGCGAAACTTTTATAATTAACTATATTAAATTACACAAATATAGGCTACTTTATGTATTTAATCTTACATTATTAACCAATGTCTTTGCTACTGATCTAATTCAACCATACTAATAAGCAAAAATGACTTTAGATTAGATTTAGAAATAAGAGTGTTGAACTTCCTTCTCCTGTTTCCTATTGTTCTTGAATCCAGAATAGCAGCACATCTGGAAAGGTTTGTTTGAGCGGCGCCCTCCACTGTACAGGAGTAAATATGCATTATTACTTCACTTTTGGTGTGAAAGGGCCTTAAAATTTGGCAAAAATATCACTTTTGATTTATTTATTAAAAAACAAACAAGCAAGCCCAGCCCAGGGGAGAAAAAGTAACGCAAAAGTAAAGTAACGCATTACTTCTCATATAAAGTAACTAAGTAACGCAGCATTGTAATTGTAAAAAGTAACTTTCCCCAACACTGCTCATTTTGCATGCAACACAAGTCTGTTTATGTGAAGGGAATGACGTAGACTGACGTCAGCCTCAACTGAGCTTTGTAAATGTTTAATGCACTTGAATAGGTGAACATTGCCAAGGCTTTGTGGGAAACACTAGTGAAGACAGCTGGAGTCTGTGAGTGTCCTTGGCAGAATACCAGCTAAACCAGGGCTTTTCAAATGCTTAGATGCCACAAATAAGGTTTCATTAGTCAACATTAAAGTCCCCCTGTGGTGAAAATCCAGCTTTTAATGTTGTTTATGTGTCTATGTGGTGTTTTTAATATGCTTTAAGACAAACCATGTGTAGATTCATAAGTCGACAGCATTGCTGAGTATTTCCTCCTTAAAACTGCAGTGAACCAAAGACAGTCTCAAACACACGCTTTGAAATCGCTGGTGTTTCTGACGTCACAAACTACCTTGTAACCAATCAGATCAACGTGTGATCGTCATCAGTCTATGGTTGGAACACACTTGTTTTAAATACTTCCACATTTTAATTTTTTATCTTATATCTGTTATTTTACAGTTGAGATAGTTCTTTAATGCTGATCTACTTAGCCGGGTTTAAATCCCAGTTGTGCAGGCGGGGCATGTTGTCACACTGCGTTACAATGAGCCCAGCTGTTAGAACTATGATATTCTTTTCTATACTTTTATGAATTCTATTGAGAAACCATGAGAAAAAGCTGAATAAAGACTGAGATTAAATGTTCAGAAATTATTAATTGAACTATGCTGTATAAGCCGTGTTTTCCGGTGTCTTTATCAAACTCAATTTTTTTTTTTTTTTTTTTAAATTTCATAATTTTGTATGAAAAAGTTAATAAGTGTATTTTATTGAGAAAATATTTTAGTTTGTCTTGTTCATTTTTTTTATTAGATTAGATAACATCTGTCATATGATCATGTTACAAAGTGTAAAACGTGCACAATAAAGTTTTGAACTACGATATCTTGCAGACACACACAGACTTCAAGATTCAGCATATGAGTCTCAACAACGGTGATGATGGGAGCCATCAATCAAAACTCATCAATATCTCCCAGCATGCATTGCAGCATGAATAAATTATGCTGAATTGCCTTCTTTTATTATTATTATCTGCTTTTATTTTTGCTGTTGTTTTGTTGCAACTTTTTAGTGCCTTGTTCTGTGATGTTCAGAGTTTTATCTGATTATTTTGTTGATAGTCACCGTTGTTGAGATTCATACGCTGATTCTTCATGTCTGTGTTGGTCTAAAGTATTCAGTAATTCAAAACTTTTTTTGTACACAATGTGTTTTTAAAGTTCTTCAGATTATCTGTTCTGCTGACTCGCATGCAGAAGGGTCAGAACTATTATACTCATTAACTAAAACGTGAAATATATTAGTATTAAACATTTCTCATACAATGGAATATAAGGCTCCAACAATACCCGATCATATTTTCTCTCTCTGATTTTCATGTCATAACGAATGTGTTTTATAAACACACAGTTAAAGCAGCCAGAGGAAATATAAAGTTAGAAAGTCAAGGGTCAAGACCCCAACTATAAAGCAAACACTTATCTCCACAATGGTGACTTCAAATATTATTATTTTCAATAAAACAACAACGTCTAAACCTCTGGTAATTCTCAATAATAACTTTTATGACAAATTGGTTTGTAATACAATATTTTTAAATTACAGGCAACCACAGCTGGCAGTTTTTTTTTTTTTAACCATAAAATGAGGTTCAATGCCATAAAACCTAAAATATTACTACCATATTTTTTTTACGGTAAATCGCTTGCAACCAGCTGCCAGTTTTTTACCGTAAACTTTAGTTCAATGCCGTAAAACATAAATATTTCTACCGTATTTTTTACGGTAAAGTACTGCTAAACACAGCTGGTATTTTTTTTACCGTAAATTTTAGTTTACTTTTTACAGTAAGGTACGGTAAATGCAACGTTAAGGTTTTTTTTTTTTTGTGTACATCCAAAATCCTTACATTTAACAGTATTTTACAGTAAAATTACATGAAATGTCCCATGAGAGCTATTACAGTTTTTCACTGTATATAGTAAGGGTATATACTGTTAAGCAAAAAAGTATTTTACGTTGCTTTATTATTTAACTTAATTTTTTACAGTTTTTTACCGTAAAAATTACGAACAGTTTTTAATTAATGTTGAAAAAAATAAAATAATAGCCTACTCTGAGCCCAAAGTAGGTTTACAAAACTGAGAAAGTCAAAAAGCGTTAGGTTGTGCCCTGCTCTCTCCTGATCATGAACGCTGGATTATTCTGATACACAGAAGACAATGATGTACTGACAATTCAAAGACCAATGGACAAAAAAGTAACGATGCCTTTATTCTTTCTGTTAAACTGACCAGTAAACATTTGTTCACAGACTGTAGTGCTGGTAAATGTAATGAATATATTATTATTAGCCCTTTTAAATGTGCCTCCGCGTTTATAGGGTAATATTTGTAAAATGCATCAATATGCCCTCAAGGTTTCCCCCTCTGTGGTCATATATTCATATGTCTGTATATGAGTGTGTTGCAGGTTGTGTTTTATTGGTTGTTGTCTCCCCTCTTCCCACCCACTCTCACTTTTCCACAGCTTTATTTCTTCAGACCTTTTGAGCTCTGAGGTGTGAACGACCAGGCTAAAACAGGAGAGGTTGACATGACATGAATGACACTTTAACCCCCCAAACAAAGAGAAAGGGCAGAGCCTTCTTCAACACACACACCTAAACAGATCTTGTACAGGTCGTACAGCCAAAGCCAATAAAGCTGCTGTGCAACAGCAGAAGGAAGACTATGGCTTTACCTTACACAGCTGGGGTAATGGGAGAAATAGACAATAGAAATACACACATGATGTTGAGTGAGAAAAACTGCTGCATCAGCAGATATGCGTACATCTGCACGATTATGACATAGACAGGAGACAAGAAGGGATAGGAGAAAACACACCACAAAAACAGCAGATCTATCACAAAAACATAGTATTACGGAAGCCCTGAACCGCAAGGTAAAAATTAAAATTATAGCATTTCAAGATTAAAGTCGAAATATTTCTAGAATAAAGTAGAAATATTTCGAGATTAACCTGTCGAAACATTACGAGAATAAAGTCGTAATATTTTAGAATAAATTTAAAATTACAAGAAGTCTTCCGTATACTTTAATCTCGAAATATTTCAACTTTAATCTCGAAATGCTAGATTTTTTTTACGGATTATGTAACTCGACACCCTTGCCTCATTTAGTATATGTGGTTCTATGAATATGCAAATGAGCCCCGCCTCCACTCACTCACTCAGCTCAGAGATCCACTCGCAACTTTAACAGCCACTTTGTGCATTTATGGTAATTCGAGGTACAATGAGAACTGCGCATGTGCGTAGAGAGAGTCTGTAATATGACAGGTGAGCAGGAGAAGAGATAACCACTCTATCGACTTTTGTACACTTTTATTTCCATTTCTATTTGTGACCAGAGTTGAATGTTTATTTGTAATATATATTTATCTCATTTATTTCTTTATTCATTTTTTTTAATCATATGTTAATTTAACATTCAATAATTTATTTATTTTAATCTAATTTATTAACTTTTTTATTTTTTTGTTTTTTTCTCTAGACGTTTAAGCAAATTTATGAATAAGAAATTAAGCAATTTGTTTATTTATTTATTTATTTTAATTGTATTATTTATGCGTGTGTTAATTTAACACTTAATCACTTATTTGTTTATTTATTTTAATCTCTCTAAAAATGCTGGGTTGTTTCAACTCAAATATGGACAAACTCAACTGTTGGGTTTAAAAATTAATATTAAAAAAATGTAAACCAATGGTTGGGTTTGTCCATATTTGACCCAAACATGAGTTGCAACAACCCAGAACTCATTTTTTCCCCTGGTTTTCCCCGAGACTTTTCTCCGGACCCCAGTTTGAAAACGGACCAGTTTATTTGTTTCAGGACTGAATAGATGACAAATGACATTTGCCTTTGATTTTGATCCCATGCAGACATTAGTGTGTGTTCTGTGTAGATCTGAGCTCAGTGACGAACACGAGCCGCATGCTGTCCTGTCCTCTCTGTGTTTCCCAAGCAACCTGAACAAACAAGCAATACATCCCAACTCAGAGCAAAAATAGCCGAGACACAATGGAGGCTATATTTAAACCCAATAGATCAAGTCTCTGACGTTACAGACATTCAAAGAGACAGAATGGGACCGAGTTCTCTTTCAGAACCTCCGCCATGACGCAACACACACTAAACTCTTATAATGTCCTACAAGATGTTGAGCCAATGTGTTCAAATTACTATTCTTTTAGGCGTTTTCCAAGCGAAAACATTGGAATGTAATATTAATCTATTAATAAATATTAATTTATGTGAACAAACCTTACAAATATCACACTTACTGGGCAACAAAGTCAGGCTGATTGGCTCTTCGAGGCTGTGCCTCCCTCTTGTGGTAAAAACATTAAATGCAACTTGATTTATTATTATAAAATAATAGTATTAAAACATTATCACTTTAAATTGATATTATTCATTTATTAATAAGCATTTCCAATAATATTTAACATGATATATATGAGGAATGTGTGTGTATATATATATATATTCCCATTTCTAATTATTAATACAGTAAGCCAACTACACTTCTGTTCTCAAATAATTAATGATATATATGTATTAAATGTATTAGTGCCGTCAAATTGATTAATCACATCTAACATAAAAGTTTGTGTATGTGTGTTTATATATATGCATGTATATATATACACACACATAATATACAGTATATATACTGTAAATAAATATAACATAAACGCACATATTACATAAACACAAACTTTTATTTTAGATTCGATTAATCAATTTGACAGCACTATTAAATATTTATTACTACAATATAATATAATTGTAACTTAAACCTTTAATTATTGTATAAAAAATTATTGACAAAATTAAGTCAAAAATAAGTGGTTTGCTGGCAAATATATACCTCAAATTATACCTCAAGCGTTACCTAAAAATCTAACTATTACATCATCATTAAAACATTAATTTATTAATTTGATATAATTTGAGCAAACACACACACATACATAGTCTACAACATAATTAGTTATTAATATTTCATTGCTTCTCTCTTGTTTCTGTATGCATTCATAATTTCTTTGTATGACAGCCTGGCCAAAAATGATGTTGTTATCACAAATAAAACAACTGACTCCAACTACGCAATATGCTTACAAAACCTTTAACAAATTTTGAATAATATACTACCACTACTATATATATATATATACACACTACCATTCAAAAGTTTGGGGTCAGTAAGATTTTGTAATGTTTTAAAAAAACAACAACAACAAAAAAACAACAACAGTATTATTGTGAAATATTATGACAATTTAAAATGACTGTTTTCTATTTTAATATATTTTAAAGTGTAATTTATTCCTGTGATCAAAGCTGAATTTTCAGCATCATTACTCCAGTCTTCAGTGTCACATGATCCTTCACAAATCATTCTAATATGATGATTTGATGCTCAAGAAACATTTATGATTATTATCAATGTTGAAAACAGTTTTCAAAATTCTTTGATGAATAGAAAGTTCAAAAGAACAGCATTTATTTAAAATAGAATATTTTCTAACATGTCTTTACTGTAACTTTTGATCAGTTTAACTCATCCTTAATGAATAAAAGTATTGATTTATTTTATTTCTTTCCCCCTAAAATAAAATAAAAATTCTTACTGACCCCAAACTTTTGAAGGGTAGCGTTTAATGTTACAAAAGCTTTAGATTTCAGATAAATGCTGTTCTTTTGAACTTTCTATTCATCACAGCATCATGAAATAAAAATGTAAATAACTGTTTTCAACACTGATAATAATCATAAATGTTTCTTGAGCATCAAATCATCATATTAGAATGATTTCTGAAGGATCATGTGACACTGAAGACTGGAGTAATGATGCTGAAAATTCAGCTTTGATCACAGGAATAAATTACACTTTACTGTATATTCACATAGAAAACAGATGATTTACACTGGAATAATATTTCACAATATTACTGTTTTTGTTTGTATTTTTAATCAAATAAACGCAGCCTTGGTGAGCAGAAGATACTTCTTTTAAAAACATTAAAAATCTTACTGACCCCAAACTTTTGAACGGTAGTGTATATGTATGTATGTATGATATATATATATATATATATATATATATATATATATATATATATATATATATATATATATATAAAACTTAAACATCCACAAAAAAACAGGCCTGGTTTTACAGAGAAACACTAGTTTATTAGACACATGTGGCACACGTGCATGGTCTGGGAAAAGTCAGTCTTTACAATAAAAGAGCGGTGAGAAACGAGCACACTCTTGCTGAAGCTCTGCTGGACTCTAAGCATTAACGGGATCGGATGCGACTGCTTTCTCTCCTCCGACAGGCCGTCGCTTCTTCTTTCTAATCCGCTTCTTTCTCTCCCCGTCCGTCTTCTTGAGCTGCGGAGGCATGGGCTTCTTCTTCTTCTTCAGGCAGCTGAGTGGGTTGGGATTGCTGGATTTCCTCTTGCGTTTCTTGCCTCTCTTGTCCTCGCCGTCTTTCCCGAGGCCTTCCTTTTCTTTCAGACTCCGGATGCTCACGATCGGGTTCACGATCTCCCCGAGCTGAACGGCTTCGACGTGCTTCAGCGTTCGTTCAGACGGCTTGTCCAACACCATTGTGTTGAGGATAATGTAGAGCAGAGGAACCCCTGGGATCTTCTTCAGCGCCTTCGTCAACTCCTGATCCTGGTAATAAAGAATCATTGTGTGTTATTATTCCTTAATTCTACAGAACCACAGGACTTGGTTCCAGTTGTTGAGTCCTTACCTGAGTTGCGATGAAGTAGTGGTGTGGATTTGTCTCTCCAAGCATTGACAGCAAACACTCAGATGCAGGAACCGGATCATTCGTGTGTTTGCATCTCCTGATCTGAAATCTCTGTAAGATGAGTTTCGCTCCATAAAGCTCTTTAGGAAGGGTTTCAAGTTCCTTCAGTGCGCAGCTGCGAAACAACAGCACACATCTGTTATTACACATCATCTCACACACACACACACACACACACACACACACACACACACACACACACACACACACACACACACACACACACGTGCAGCAACACTAGACAAAAGCTTGACTTACTTTGTGGTGCAGAGCTGAACTTCTCCCATCAGATACTTTGGCAATTGCTCTTTGATTTGAATCTTATTCTTTAACGCCGCATGACAAAACGTCCCGTCGATTATTATTTGGAAAGGTTCCCTAAAGCTAAAGTTGTACTTGTAAAAACTGATGGTTTTCTTCGCGTGCTTCTGACGCTTTATCTTCATGCTGGATTATTTACACATAAAGCTCAGACAGTTTGAACGAATAGATTATCCTGACAGGGCAGAAGAAGAAGAACAATCAGTCCGAAATGGTGAGGATTAATACCCTTGATTTATGTCAATATGTCAACAAAACAGTTAGACGAAACTCACGCCAATCTCAAACATTTCTCGCATGGTGCCAGCGTGGTTACAGTAAATGTGTACCGGGTGGAAAACCGCAAGCTGCTATAATTGAAATACCGCGTTAATCCTAACAAATACTAATAGGAATAAGGTAATAATAACTACATATAATATACAAGTTTAATTAATTATGATTAGATAGTGACCTTCAGAACTGTATTAGTTAACTCACTCTAGGAACAGTGCGCAATAGTTATTGTTTCTCCGACCACTATTACAGCTGTACCTTCTAGCGAGCGCGAATCGATTCTTTTGAACAGTTCATTTCATTGAAAGGAACCGTTCAAAACCACCGTAATGTGGAATACGTAGTCACATATTACTCTTTATTACGGGATTTCTATTAATAAGGCTGTTTATTGTAATTTTTTGGATTTCAGTTAAGTTTAAAAAAAAAATATATAAAAAACATTTTACGTTATTAAAAGTAATTTAGAATATAAATAGAATGTGAATATATAATAAACAATATTATATTCGCATCGCTCAGTTGAACATGTTTTTGCACGTTTTCATAAAATGTTTTTTAAATTAATGAATCGCGTTTAGTCCCGGTATTTCAACCCACTCATCGAAAAAGATCCGATTGCAGTAAATGATTCTTTCATCGCTCTCAGGTTCACCGGAAGCCACTGGTTTAACGGTCCTGTATCCCAAACGCTCGTGAAGATGGCATCCCGTAAAGAATCCCCGTCTGGAAAAACACTGGATTCTCCCGTCAAACAAATCCAGATCGAAGGGCTGGTGAGATCCCGTTTAACAGACTCAGTGTAGCGGAGTTCACACAGAGTGTGTGTTTAAATGTCTCTGTGAACAGAAGCTTCTGGTTAGTTCACCTGCAGGTCACTTTGCAGAATGATGTCATGATAATATTCCAAACAGATTAATAATAATAACAACAATTGAAATAATAATAATTTTTCAAAGTTGGCCACAAATACAAATTTAAATAGTAGAAAAAATTGAAATGTAATTTGTATAACTTTATCAATGACCATATAAATTAAATATTTTGATGCACATATGATCAAAAACGCGTGAATATGTTGTATATTGCTGCCCATTTAGGGGTTTACCTGTACATAACCCATTTAATTCCAGTGAATTTCCATATAAGTATATGCTGGTCAAAAGTTTGGAAACATTAGCCTACTATTTTTAATGTTTTTAAAAGAACACAACTTCAAATAATGTTTTTCTGTTTTAATATACTTTAAAGTGTAATTTATTCCTGTGATCAAAGCTGAATTTTCAGCATCATTACTTAAATGTCACATGATCCTTCAGAAGTCATTCTAATATGATGATTTATTTATTATCAGTGTTGAAACAGTTGTGCTGCTTAATATTTTTTTTTATAATCTGTGAAACTTTTTTCAGAACTCATTGTTGAATAAAAATGTAAAAAAGAACAGCATTTTTAGCTTTGATCACAGGAATAAATAAAGTATATTAAAATAGAAAACCATTATTTGAAGTTGTAATAATATTTCACAATATCACTGTTTCTTTCTGTATTTTTGAGCAAATAAATGCAGGCTTGATGAGCAGAAGAAACTTCTTTCAAAAACATTAAAAAGAGTAATGTTTCCAAACTTTTGACTGATACTGTATGTATATATATATATATATATATATATATATATATATATATATATATATATATATATATATATATATAATACTGTTTTATTTATATATTTGCATATGAAAATATTATGAAAAAGTTGCAAACACATACTTTTATTTACTTTTTAGGACAGTCATGCAGTTTGTTTCATTGTCCTGTACAACCTTAACTGGGAAACACCTGGGATTAAATGGGTTAATGTATGTTAACAACTGAAGCAAAAAAGAAAAAAAATTATAATAAAAAAGCAAGTCTAATTGAAATCATGAAACTTATACAATTATTAAACTTATACAATTTTTTTAATTTTTTTATGTCCACACAAATTCGGTGTTGTGTTTTTTCTGGTAATCAAATGAAGACATAAAACATGAATTTAATTTCTTTTGATCATATGAAATTAAACAAACTTTTAAACAAATTAAAACATGGAAGAAAAATTGTGAATATTCCTTAAAAAAATTAAGTTTTGGTTGAAAAAAAATATTTGTATTAGTGTTATTATTATTATTACATTGAGACGGATCTAAATTCTACTACGGTAATATTTCTGTCAAGTTAAACCGAACTTTTATTTTGACGGGTTGCCGTGAAGACCTTTTGAGTTTCTGTGTGTTTGACATGATGATAGTTTTTCTTCATATTTGTAGTAAATATTTGTTCATATTTTATAATGGTATGGGAAACACTGCATTGTTTACGTTCTGCACGCATTAGTTGAACCCATCCAGTCCTGTACAGGTTTGAGGATTATGTAGATTGAGAAGTTGAATGGATATTATGTTAGATTGTAAATGATTGAATGGTGACGTACACATTTCTCCACCGATTGTTATCAAATATGGAGATATTTCAATGTGTTTTGTCAGTTTTTCGTTGTGTTTTTCATGTGCTTATGAAGACATGATCGCAGTCTGAGAGTTCCTGGTTTGTATAATTATTAAGTAACTGCATTGTCTTGTTATAAACCCTCAACTATCTATCTTCTAGTTCCATCAGATTGTAGAAGATCATCTCCTGATCAGGAGCACTCAGATCATGTTTTGCTGTGTTTTTGTAGTTCATTCGTTTGTACGGCCACAATAAATCCACTGAACCGACTTCAATCCAGTGAAGCTTCTCAGTCATTTAACTTTCTTTCTGAGTGCTAAATGTTGTGAATGCTCGGAAACTTCATGCTTGTTTTTAGCATATGCTTTGTTTGTTGAAAGCCGTGGCACTTTGTGTTCCTCTCTTCTAGTGTTTGTGCCGCAGAAGAAAAGCTGTTCCCTGATTGCATTGCTTCTCTCTCCATCGCTTCACTGAAGCTCGGCTCCTGGTTCGCTGTAGTTGGAGATGTTTGAATGGTTGTTTTGTGCCTGAGGGGTTTCCAGCTCATTCTCTGCGGCGTCTCGATGCTCCACGTTAAGGCGCTTGACGGTTCATGGGCCTTTTTACACATTCTGATGTTTCTGAGGAAACATTTGGGCTTCCTGAAGGTTTCTTTGTTTTCCCACTATTTCACTGAATAAGGTTTTTCATGCACGCGTCGCTGGGAGTTGTTTTTGTTTTTGTATTTTTTTTGCCCCGTAGTTGCAAACTTCATTATAGTGTTTCCAGCTCAGAGCTGCAGATATGTGTACAGATATGGATGATGGTTCAGAATAACAAAACTCTAACAGACGACAGTGTGAAATATATTATTCAAATTTCAAAGAACTAGGGCTGTGAAACGATTAATCACATCCAAAATAAAAGTTTGTGTTTACATAATATATGTGTGTGTACTGTGCATTATTATTTTGTATATATAAATATACACACATGCATATATTTAAGAAATAGTTGCTTATAAATACTGTATATATATATACAGTACAGGCCAAAAGTTTGGACACATTATTATTTTTAATGTTTTTGAAAGAAGTTTCTTCTGCTCATCAAGCCTGCATTTATTTGATCAAAAATACAGAAAAAAATGTAATATTGTGATATATTATTACAATTTAAAATAATTGGTTCTCAATTTATTATACTTTAAATTATCATTTATTTCTGTGATGCAAAGCTGAATTTTCAGGATCATTACTCCAGTCTATCACATGATCCTTTAGAAATCATTCTAATATGATGATTCATTATCAAAGTTGGAAACAGTTCTGCTGCTTAATATTTTTCATAACCTGTGATACTTTTTTAGGATACTTTGATGAATAAAAAGTAAAAAAAAAAAAAAGCAAATGTTTTAAAAATAGAAATCTTTTGTAACAGCAATATCCACTACTGGTCAGTCATTTGGGGTCAGTAATTTTTTTTCTTTCTTTTTTTGAAATAAATCAATACTTTTATTCAGCAAGAATGTGTTAAACTGATAAAAAGTGATAGTAAAGAAGATTTATATTATTTTATATTATAAAATATTTTTTTATTTAGAATAAATGCAGTTCTTTTTAACCTTTTATTCATCAAATATATTAGGCAGCAGAACTGTGTCCAACACTCATAATAAATCAGAATATTAGAATGATTTCTAAAGGATCATGTGATAGACTGGATGTCACATGTGACACTGATAGACTGGAGTAATGATGCTGAAAATTCAGCTTTGCATCACAGGAATAAATTATTTTTTAAAGTATATTCAAATAGAAAACTATTATTTTAAGTTGTAATAAAATTTACAATATTACAGTTTTTTTCTGTATTTTTGATCAAATAAATGCAGGCTTGATGAGCAGAAGAAACTTCTTTCAAAAACATAAAAAATAGTAATGTTTTCAAACTTTTGGCCTGTACTGTACTATATATATATATATATATATATATAATTTGTATTATAAATAAATATAAATATTTTTATATATAAATAACAAGTTTTTCTTAAATATATACATGCATGTGTGTCTATTTATATATGTAAACACAAACTTTTATTTTGGATGCGATTAATCGTTTCACAGCCCTAAAGAACTATTTTCTATTTGAATATACTTTAAAATGTCATGTATTTCTATACATTTTTAGTCAGAAGCCATTTTTTTCCTCCAGTAAATCATTCTAATATGCTGATTTATCAGTATAGCGAGTTTAAAATGATGTTTAATTAAAAAAGGTTAGGCTAATTTAAATGTTTTAAGGCTGAAAAAGTTGTTGAATAGAATTATCGTGTTTTCAATTCGTGATTGATTATTGCCGTCACTTTCTCTTCACTCGGTGACTCAAGCTCATCCCTATGAAGCACATTATTAGGAGAATTTGTGGACATTCTTTGAACTTTGATAGATGTCATAATCAAGTCATTTGGTGATAAAAGGTGATTATAATGGGTGATATTGACAATATCAGCAGGCCTATGTATCCGTCTTTGTGTTTGGATCCCCAGAGTGCTCTAATCTCTATTTCTTAATTGATCAAAAACTGAATTTGTTTGGCATTTCTTGTCCTCCCAGTGAAGCCGCCAGCTCGAGTCGCATTTGCAGGTTTCTGAAAGCGCATCTGATGCCGGTGTTATTGATATGCTTGTTTTCTTGTTATAATCCTCCCCTGTGAGCAAAACGGTGAGTTAAGAAGGAATAGAGGAAGACCCTGATATTAACCATCTGCTGTATTCTCCCCTTTGGGTTCGGCCACCTGAGCATCAGCCATTGTTGCCTGCTGTTCACAGAGTTTTTAGATGAATACAAATAAGCTAAATGTAAAAAGCAGGTGGATTAGAGGCGACTGCTTCAGGGTGGGTAAGCAGCTTAAACGGAGAGCTCTACAAATCCCTTCCAGGGATATATATCTTCTCAGCTCTTTCTCTCTCTCTCTCCGTTTATGAAACTCTTTATTTTTGACCTTTCAGGCAAAAGCTAAGCACTTTTTAAGCAGTGTGAAATAAGGTCTGCTTATGCATGAGAATCATAGCAGGGTGATGTTTAAATCGTTTCTGATTTTCCGAGTTTTTCTTTCTCTCTCTCTCTTTTTTTTTTAATGCAAATAATACAGAATATACATATTTTTTCCAAGTCATCTCAATGGCAAAATATTTACCTGAATTCACCCTGTATGCATATTTCGTTTTTTGAAAAATATGCCATTTCTGAATGCACTTTTACCAACTTGTCTTCCTCAAGATGATACACAACTCTTTTACTTTCTGCCTCTGCTTTCTGTACAGGAGTTATTCTCTTAATTAGCAACATAAATATCCCCCTTAATGCTGTGCTTGAACACTTCTGTCACCCAGAGGAAAGGCAGGTGGTCAACAGGGGGCAGCAGAGATCCACTCAAATCACTCCTCTCTTCATGCACGTCTTTACATCTCTTCAAACGGTGACGTTCGGGTGAAACACTGAAGGCTGAAAGCTTGAAGGAAGCATCAATGCATGTCACCGCCTACTAAGCAGACAGTGCTTTTGTGAATATTCTGCTTTAATATAGTCTACTTGCATAAATATGAAAAGAAATATTACCGGCCACTTTATTAGGTACACCTGTTCAACTTGCTCGTTAATGCAAATATTTATTCAGACAGCAACTCAATGCATGCAGACATGATCAAGATGATCTACTGAAGTTCAAACCGAGCATCAGAATAGGGAAGAAATGTGGTTTAAGTGACTTTGGCATGGCTGCTGGTCTGAGAATTTCAGAAACTGCTGATCTACTGGGATTTTCACACACAACCATCTCTAGTGTTTACAGGAAATGGTCCGAAAAAGAGGAAATATCCAGCGAACGGCAGTTCTGTGAGTGTAAATGCCATGTTGATGCCAGAGGTCAGAGGAGGTCGAGCTGATAGAAAGGGAACAGTAGATGCGAGTTTCCATTACAGATTTGCACAAAAAAACAAAAAACTATTGCGAAATGACGGCGTTTCCATTAGCCGATGTAATGCGACTAAAACGTTTTTTTTTCCTCTCGCGAAAAGTCACTCCAAAAATCATGGAGACAGATGTTGGTAGGTTTAAGTATATCCCAGCCACTGCACTGACCATTACTATTAATAATATGCGTGTTATCCAAGCATTAATGGTAAGGAAAGACCCTTATACTTGTGAACGGTTGGTGTTTCTGGGTGTTTCTCCCTCATTTCTGCTTCGAGGTCTTGATTGTGGCATTTCTTTGAGGTGCAGAATCCAGTATTCCTGTAATTCTTTTGTCTTTTATGAATTTAATAAAGAGCTCTGTCTCGTATTCTGTCCAATCACACCGCGTCATCTACGTCAGGTGACCTGTAAATGCACAAAAACTGTTTCCATTGCAGTTTTGCGAAATATTCCTTTTTCGAATCGCCTGAAAAACCTCATGCGAACGGGAAAACTTTTTTGCGATAAATGGGAGTTTTTGTGAAATTGACGTGTTTCCATTGGGCGTATTTTCAATTCGCAATTTCAATTTGCGCAATTTGAAGGGTAATGGAAACACACGGACTTACCAAAAGTGAACTATAGAGGATTGGGAAATCGTTGTCTGATCTGACGAGTCTCGATTTCTGCTGCGACATTCAGATGGTCGGGTCAGACGTTGGCGTAAACAACATGAAAGCGTGGATCCATCCTGGCCCACGATGCACAGTGAGTCTTAAAGGGTTCGTTCACCCAAAAATGAAAATTCTGTCAGTAATTACTCTCCCTCATGTTGTTCCAACCCCGTAAGACTTTCGTTCATCTTCGGCACACAAATTAAGTATTTTTGATGAAATCTGAGAGCTGGATCACTGCTCCATAGGCTTCTATGGGATCGAAACTTGCCGGCGCAGAAAAGTTAGTAAAGACAATGTTTAATATAGTCCAAGTGACTACAGTGGCTCAACCTTAAGTTTATCAAGTGACGAGAATACTTTTTGTGCGCAAAAACAAACAAAAATAACTTTATTCAACTATTCATTTTCTTCTGTGTGGGCCTCTGAGTGAGGCAACTGGGTTGTACGTCAGAACGTAGGCTCCCTATTGGCCGACACTGGTCATGTGATGCATCACACACGACCAGCGTCGACCAATAGTGAGCCTACGTTCTGACGTTTTTTGTTTTTGTTTTTTTACTGACAGAATTTTCATTTTTGGGTGAACTAACCCTTTAAGAAATTTAGATTTCAAATTAGCTGCATTTACATGGACCCTAATAATCGTATTGTAATCGGACTAGTAGCACAGAGTCAGAATAAAAAAAGTCACGTGACCACGTCGAGCGGAAAATAAATTGGCCAATTCTGATTAAAATTTAATTGGGACTGTAAGGGGTGGTTTAAACCTTTTCTAATCCAATCGAGAGGACATGTAAACACTTTATCAGATTGAAAACTGAAACACTTGTGCAGTGACGTATGACGTGTGGAATCGAGCTGTTGTTGTTGTTGAATGAAGTTTCATAAATCCATCCCACCAGTCCTCGTTTCAGACTCTCATCCACAGATGCCTTGTTTTGGGCATCATGGGAAGGGGCGATCTTACTGATTAATAAATATAAGCAGTACGGCATAGCGGTTCATGTGCCCGTCGTGTCCTAACTAGGACCTGAAATAGAAAAATATTAAATCTGCTCTTTAAAACAAAGAAAGAAGCGATGTAGGAGAATAGTTTGCCCAAACAGCGGGAACCTTTGTGCGGTGAGCACATGTCAAAAATCAATCATATGATTTAATACTTGTGACATTTAAACACGCATATCAACCCGATCACTTAATTAAGCGTTCATGTAAACACTACATTCAGATTCTTCAGTCGGCTCACGTCGACTCACTCAAATTCTGCACTTGTGGCACTCTTGAGTTTTTGTTTTGTTTTTGCCCCTCATGAAGTGAATATGATTTAAGTGGGCACAAATAAGCATAAGCTCCTCCTGTAACAATGAATGATTGAGTACCCTGTTCTTTTCCTAGCCATCGGAAGAATGTATCTGGTTTAGGGCCCTTTCACACCTACCTTGTTTGGTCCGGATTAACTTTTCAGTTTGATCCGAATCAAAATTACAGGTGTGAAACCTCCCCCGCACCACGATCCAGACCAAACAGATGACATTTGATCAGTCGCAAAGAGCTAGTCTCGGTCCGGATCAAACTGAACAAAGTTTTGGTTCGTTTCTAGTGTGAACGCATTTTCTGTATGGTTCGGACTTTCAGACCATTTACAGGAAGTCCCGGTGGTTCCTGCAGGATTGCTTGCTCTTCTCCTCCTTTCCTGCCGGCGACGATTAAGTGTTCGCACAACGAGGACGTTCATTTGGCGAATGTGAACTAGCCTCGAGTATAGCTGGTGCTGTAGAGAGTAATGCCTTAATAATAACAGTATAGCGGCAACGATATGCGTACGTTCATTCATTCTTGTCAAATTATTATTATTATTTTTTCATTCTTCTCAAAGTTACCCGGTGAATTGACAACACACTGACGTCAGACCATAGACTGTAAAAAAATATGGACGTAGTGTCCGTGACGTCACCTGTAGGTTTCTGAAGACCGTTTTTGAAGCCTAAAGTGGGCGTGCCCGACCGTCGCCATCTTGGCAGCGCGTCACTCCCGAATTTATATATTTTTACAGTCAGACAATGAGCTGAGGTAACGTGACGGCTAACAGACAGCAGACAAACGGCTAATGATGACTAATGACCACAGCCGCGGGAATCCACCTGTCACTCAAAAGTGAACACACCCTTAATTATGCAGAAATTTAAGGCTTAATATAATTTAAACGGATGAGATATAAAAAAAATTCACCCCCCTCACAGTCGTCATGAAGGGCAAAATTAGCTATATAGACCAAAGCCACTGTTTGCTCCAGGCTGTAAACATGTTTTTTTCTGCTGTAAAGTTGGGCATTTCAACATGGGGGAGATGCAGATTTGACTCGCTTTTGCAGCCAGCCTCTAGTGGCCAGTCGATGAATTGACGTTTAATTCACTTCAGTGTTGGTTTCAAGAGAGAGACAGGGAGGTTGCCGCTTGCGTCAGACGCACGTCCGTTTACAAACTAATCAATGTCAAGATGCATCCCACATAGATGATGACGACAGGACGCAAGTACGTCATGTAAAGTTCTTTAGTGCGGTCACATAATTGCAATGTGAAACCAAACCAAAACTTACCGAATGTATGATATGTATCAAAACATGACCTTTGGTTCGGACTCTCAGGTGTGAAAACGCCCTAAGGCTATGAATTCTTTGTACTTTTAGGATCAAAATAACTGGTTCCCATCATCCAAATGGATAAATTCGGCACCTAGCAGGTTAGGCCAGTGGTTCTCAATCCTGGTCCTGGGGACCCACAGCTCTGCACATTTTATATGTCTCCTTTATCTGACACACCCAGTTCAGTTCATAGAGCTCTTTCCTAACGAGGTGATGATCTGAATCAGGTGTGTTAAATGAGGGAGACATACAAACTGTGCAGAGCTGTGGGTCCCCAGGACCAGGATTGAGAACCACTGGGTTAGGCAACTTCCCTCCCGTGCTCTTTATGACTAATGTGTTTAGGTGTCTTTAAAACTGTGATTCACTCTCTCAACAACCTTTTGGTGGATTCAGATGGTGACAGAAGGTGAGTGTGTGGAGCTTATATACGGCCCTTGAGGGCCCTCTGAGAGCCGATACCACAGCGACGGCGGGCTGTGAAGTGCAGATTAACAGTCTGAGAGAAGAATTTGATTCGCCGTAAAGCTGTAGCACTTCTACAGCAAGCGTAAAAGATTGATGGCTGAGCTGGTGCAGTGGGTGCACAATAAGACTCTTGCTAGCAACAGGAATAAAGCGAATCTGAGTTTCTTACAGTATTTGTCCTTCAGCATTCCTCACTGTGCTCCGGCTGAGGTCAAAGTAACAACCTCAACTCCGATTAGAAGATTTTTCTTTAGGTTTTGCTGGGAAATATTGCGTTGTGGCATCCAAAAGACTTCTTTTCATCACCGTTTCATAACTAAAAACTCAATTTATAGCAATTGAATGTCTTTAAAGCATCTTTTAAAGCTGCTTTCTTTGGTCCTACACTGTTAAAAATAAAGTGATGCCACAGAAGAACCATTTTTGGTTCCCCAAAGAACCTTTCAGTGAACCCTATTTCAATGGAAAGGTTCCATGGATGTTAACAGTTCTTCATGGAATCAATCCATATTGATCCATATCCACATTCATCACCATTTCATAAGTAAAACAACTCAATTTACAGCTATTTAATGTCTTCAAAGCATCTTTTAAAGCAGCTTTCTTTGGTCCTACACTCTTAAAATTTTTATTTTTATTAAAAATTATAATTATAATACACAGAAGAACCATTTTTGGTTCCCCAAAGATCCTTTCAGTGGACCATTGAAGAACAATTTTTTTCCTAGTGTGAAGAACCCTTTTCCAATATGGATGTTACTGATTCTTTATGGATTCAAAGAACCATTATTTTTAAGTGCAGAGACTAATGTCGGGCTAGTTTTTGTGGTGTGTTCCTCACGTCGACTCTTTAATCCAGCGGGAGTTTGTCTGATTCAGCATGTTGAATCACTGTCGTGAGAGAGATCGCTCTGATTGGCCGATCAGTTTAGCGAACGATTTTTACTTGCCCTGTCAAAATGCACAAAAAGTTATTGTTTTCTATGTGTTTGACCCATGTGACCTTGTAAACAGTGCTTTAAGACTTTCAGGTAGGTCTAACAGGTAGTTATCAAACACTTGACAGTCTTCACTGCATAAATTAAATGTGTATTTATCCTTATTAAAGCTACAAAAGTTATTCAGTCAAGAGCAGTGAGTGATTTTCTCTTTTTCTTTTGTTCTTTGATTATCCTTAATGACAGACAGCAGCAGGATTGTTAGGCTGCTGTCACTTTAAGACATGAAACACATCCCATTTTCTCCGATCCCATCCCACGCATCCCATTTTACACGTGTACTTTTACGTTTACATCGCTGTCGTGAAATAGATCGCTCTGATTGGCTGTTCAGTTTAGCGAACGAGTCTTTGGGGTGTGTTCAAGGCAAGCACAGTTTTTTGTCCCAGACACAGCCGACGCGAGGGCGACAACACTCAACTTTGATCACCACTATTTTTTAATGTCGGCTTGGTGTCTCAGCCTTAAAGCCCCACTGAAGTGCCTTGGAACTTGCAGCTTTGTTTGATGCATTGATGTTATTTCCACGGAAACGGGAAGCTAAGGCGGGGCATATTGGATGGCCCCTCCCCCTTTTCAAAATAGCCAATAGCGTTTAGTTTACCTCACAGACTGCGAGTTGCACTTGACTGCGAATCCGAGCGCTGATGACACATTGGATTCAATAGGAGATGTGTGAATAATTTCTAGCCATTTCATTCTTAACCAACGGAAAACAGGATAAAACTCGAGCGTTTGAGCAACCGAACACACTTCTCCAAACCATATTGCTCCGTGTCAACACTCGCTTCGGCCAGGTGGTATTTATCGGATAGGGGGCGGAGCTTTAGATTCTAGAGAGCATTTGATTGGACCGAAGATGTGATGAGAAGCGGTGACGTCATAAAAATCCGTGATCCAGTTTAGCGGAAGTGGGAGACTAAGTTTTGAATGCTTATATCTCCTAAATGCTAATTTTGTCAATGTTTTGTAATACACCAGCTTATTCATAACCTTAAGCAATGAACATATTCATACTAAAAGCTAAAAAACTTACATTTTGATTTCAGGTGTCTTTAAGAGTGTAGTTCTGACACAAAGTAGATCTGCTGGAAACTCGTCTGAAGTCGTCCGTCCACTTTTTCTGATTAGTGCACACCTTGCCGAAGACTCCTCTTCGTGACTTTGCAGTGTCTGAGTTTCAGTTGCTTGACAGATGGACTACAGGGACTAGCGCTCAATGCCTGCCTCATTCTCACTCTGGATCCCCGGTGACTTCGGCTTGGGTTAGAAATCACTCTCTTTTCGACCTGTGAATGCCACTTGCTCTGTAACTCTCACCGTAACCTTGTCCCACTAAGACAATGAGCAAAGGCTTTGTCGAAACTTGACACATCCGGACATACGGCTGGTTTCCTCCCTTGTCGTTTCTTTGCTGTATTTTTAAATCTTTCAGTGCTTTTTGCGAAGGGCAGACAACCTATTTTTTTGCTTTAGTCAAAGGTTTTGTCTTTTGTTGAAAATATACTTTCAATTTAGTCAATATTTTTTCACATCATATTCATTCATTTTAGTCTGTGTTCCTCTGACTAAAATGGCATATAATTATGGTGTGTGCAAATAAAATTATAAGTTGACGGGAGTGCAAAATAAAACCAAATATTACGTGTTGTGAAAACCTGCTCTTTTGAAGACTATTGTAATAAAATATTGTGAATTCTTTATGCTTTAATTTTCATTGTCCTTTCATTTTAGTGCGGCATGCAAAGTGAATTCACAACGTACCGTTTCAACTCACAACCCAGGCATTATTGACGGAGTACAATGGGTATTGACTCGCACTGTAGACCTGGTTTAATATGACTAAAGCTACTGTCACTTTGACCTGCTGGAGTCTTGCCTAATGGCCTAAGTGCTTGTTATTCGCAGGCTGTCTGCTTTATTGATAATCAGATGGCAACCCACCAATACAGCCATCAGCTGACAACAGGAATTCAAGACCCCTGCCAGCGTACCGTCAGCCGTAGCTCCTCCTCTCGGTTAGGGCATTAAGGTTCCCGAGGTCTAATAATCACGTTCCTTCTAAGTAAAAGTGGACCTGTGAAGATAGTCAATTTCAGTAATAAAGTTGTTTTGACTGATTTCCAAACTCTTGCAAGCTCTGTCAGTTTTTCTTTTGGACCTCTGGAGTTGAAAAGTATAATTGGATAATATACTAAAAATATTAAAAATAGTCTTTGAGTCCACTAAATAAGTATAAAGTATAAATAAAATATATATACCAAGGAAACAGAGGTTTTGAAAGCTGGTTTCAGGAGAAAAAGATTATATATATAATATATTCCTTAGTATATTCCCCTGTTTCCTTAGTCTATGAGTCCACTAAAGCATGTGTAAATCCTGAGCGTCATTGACAAAAATGTTATCTTGTAAAATGTGTGGTCCGTAGAGTACCGCCACTCCCCCATAACCATACATAGGCATATTTTATTTTATTTGACTTTACTTAGTTTATTTAATTGAATTGAATTTTGTTTTGTTTTATTTATTTATTTATTTATTTTATTCTTTCTTTTTTATCTATTATTTATAATTCTATTTAATTTAATTAATTAATTAATTAATTCTAGTTTATTTTATCCTCTTTTATTCTATCCTCTGCTCTTTTTATTTTATCTTTATTTTTTATATCTCTATTCTATTCTACTCTGTGTTTGAAAAAAATAATAAAATTCAGTTCTGGAAATGTGATTATCCAAGTAATTTCGGACCCTACCTCGTGAATGACAGGAAGGTATTTGGGATCTTCCACTACTATGAGAACTGTAGATTCTGGTTGTAAGTCTTTTTAACTCTCAGAAATTGCTTCCAAGCACATGGCTCTCGATGAGGGTCAGGCTTTGAAGATGAATGGATGGTGTGTTGTATTGATTTTTTCCACCCCATATTGGTTCCATAATCCTGGTTAAGCATTAGGAGATTTAAGCACAGTCAAAGGTTTCTGAACCAGGATCTTGTTAACCATGTCTTTCCTTTTGGGCCCCACTGACCTTTCAGCGCTGGTCCAATGAACACGATGCACAAGTTTATCACTGTATCTCTCACCTATTTTTATTTGAAACCTTTGAGGGTTTAACATAAGACATTTTTTGTTGTTGTTGTTGTTAGGATTTAAATAAGGTTGCGCCTGCTTGGTGGTCACAACTGAAAATCTATTATTGCGTTAGATGCCAGGCGTCCTGCACTCGGGGATCGATACTGCTTTGTCGACAGATTCGAGCCCCTGCTGTGCTCGGCTGAAGATGAATTAGATTTTTCTATAAAAACGCGAGCTTCATTCTGCCATTGAGCTTATCGCAGCCGTGTGGGATGCTTTACTCTTCACCTGTGCTATTTCATCCACTGTTATTACTGCTGCCCCACTCGCCTTTTCCCATTCTCTATCTGTCCTCATCTGTTATCTATAGGGCACATTTCTAATTCCAAACGGTTATGATCTGTATTAAAGTTTACGGCTTAAAGATTAAGCTTTATTTAGTCCCAAATCCACCTGCTACCATATTCCTTTCATCACATTTCCAGGAATCCCTTCAACTGTCCTCTCCTTTATCATTTATACTCCAGACCATGCTTTCCAATGGACTATTCAGACTATACACATGATATATAAGCACAGCACACTTCCAGTCAAATGTCTGGATACTAACTCTTTATTTATTGCAATTTGTCATGTTAAATAATAAATAAATGAATAACCTAAAACCACAATGAATTTGATTAATATACATGTGTATATCTGGCTGTTTCCTTGCAGTAATATAAAATCTTTCAGTGTGTTTTGCGAAGGGCAAACATCCTATTTTATGTACCACTTTGTCACTGATATTTACATCCCTGCATTGCGGTGCCAAACTTGTGCAGTGTAAAACGATGCATTGTTGGAAGATGCTTAGCAATAGCAACAGACAGCCAATAATAATCAATGCTTTGTTTGAACAGTCACGGAAATGCATGTAATAAACAGTTATTTCAGTGTTTTAGGGGAAAAATGTCAAATGGTGACAGAAAACAAGACCAGTTGAGTGAAGACTCTCCATTAGAAGAGAAGAAGTTTCATTCTTACAATATAAACTTGATATAGTACAGTCTGCAATTACATAAAAGAGGTTGTGCAATGCCAGAGCGTTTATGTAAACAGCAATACCTAGTTGCATAAACTGCTAAGTTAGTCATCCAAGTCTAATTTGATACCGAACAGTAAGACTGATGACCCCTAAATAACTGCTAGTTGATCATACTAGTTCTTGAAACGCAGTTTTAACATAATGCCTATGTTTATGCAACTGGCCCCTGGTCGCATTCTATGTTTGTCCAATCACTGACACTGCAAATATGCTAATATGAAGGTTAACCCAGGGTTTAGGAATGTTCAATGTTCAACGTCAGTGTCACGAACTGCTCTGAGACAAGAAGGATCCAAATGCAGTATTTATTGAACAGGGTAATCCCAAGACGTAATCCAAAGTACAGACAAGGTCAAACACAGGCAGGCAAGTCCATACAAACAAACAGGGAACACGGGCAAAAGAGTAATACACGGAAAAGGCAAGAAATCCCAAAACCAAGAGACATGAAACCAGGGAGAATTGTCGGAATTGCAGTGTAACACTAAACAAGACATTGCAGGGAATGACAGAAAGAACCAGGCTTATATAGGGTGAGCGAACAAGAAGATGAGACACAGGTGAAGTCAATGAGCGCTCATTTATATATATAAATGAACTAAATAAAAAACTTTTTTACAACAAAAATGAACCATCACTGAACTTACTTAAGCTGGACTGTGACACTATTTTCTTCTGGAAACAAACGTTGTTGCATTATTTTCCTGTTATCTCTGTAAAGCTGCTTTGAAACAATCTGTATTGTAAAAAGCGCTGTATAAATAAATGTGACTTGACTTGACTAGCCTCAAGAAGTGTGTGTGTTAGTGGATCTTCCAGCATGTGTGTGTGTTGTGTTCCAGGTGGTGATGAAGATCATCAAGCATTACCAGGAGGAGGGTCAGGGCACTGAGGTGGTGCAGGGGGTGTTGCTGGGGCTGGTGGTGGAGGACCGGCTCGAGATCACAAACTGCTTCCCTTTCCCTCAACACACCGAGGACGATGCCGACTTTGATGAAGGTAAGGGAATAAAGCTGTGCTTCTTTGCACTATTCAGACAGGATTTATTTCTAAATTACATTTGAGTTACAATTATTAAAGTAAGACATCTGCCGTCAGTATTGTTGCTTAAAATAGAATTTTATGCATGGATCAAATTTAGCGTAATATTGGTTCTTTCGCACCGGGTAGTTATAGGAACTCAGTAGAGATCGACCGATTATCGTTTTTACCAATATTTTTCCCGATATGTAAGCATTTTCCCATAATCAGGTTTTGTAATATCAGATTCACCGATAAATGGCGCTGCAGAAATAATATTGTTGCTTGTTCAATATTGTTGCTTAAAGGGATATTTCACCGCTGGAAAGATGAATGTGTATTTAAATTGGGTCATTTATGTAGTAGAAATGCAAAATTAATTTAGAAGTTGGTGCCTTCTAGACTGAGAACAGCCAGAAAATCTATTTTTGGCTCATGTGGATGAAAGACTACAACTCCCAGAATGCACTTGCTTCGATGCCCTACGAGGCCACTCCCAAGCCACGCCTACTGGTTACAGAGGGCAGTATCGGAAGAAATGATACAACTAGGCTACTAGTGGACTCGAAACTGAAAAGACGGCGTTTTATCGTGAGATCCCCCTATGGGCGGGTTGAAGACATGCGGAACGAGCTCCTCCTACTGGCTGGTGTCTCTCGCCTCTGGACAAAAGAGCCTCTGATGCTAAATGACGATTTTTGTGTCGTCTGAGTTTTTTTTCCAGACACACAATACAGAAATCTCTCGTCTCAGGGGGACATGAGGGAGGGAAGCATGGTCATTCCAAAATACTACCGGGTTTCTACTGATACAAAGCTTAATGCTAATCGGTGAAGTATCCCTTTCAAATAGAATTTTATTTTGTGGATCAAATTTAGCATCATATTGGTTCTTTCGCACCGGGTAGTTATAGGAACTCCGATAATCGATAATGACCGATAATCGGTTTTACCGATATTTTTCCCGATATGTAAGTATTTTCCCAAAACCGGGTATCGCTTTTGTAATATCGGATTCACCGGTAAATGGCGCTACAGAAATAAAACATTGAATAAATATCGGTTCTGTATATCAGTTATCGGGCACATAAACGCACATAATTGGTATCGGTGATAAAAAATCTATATCTGTCGATCTCTAGTTCTCAGTTATAGGAACTAACCTCCTGAGAACTGAATTTTTACATATCGCCAGTGGAGACTCATATATCATATCGTTCAGCAATAATCATGTTAAATTATCGTGATTGATATAATATTGACCAAAAATAATCAAAAATAAAATTATTATGATTTTTGCCATAATCGAGCAGTCCTAATGTAAACTGTGTGTTTTCATGGCTTTTTAAAAATGGCGGGTGCTGGTGTTTCACAAATGCGGTCACAAATGTAGCCTAAATTGTGCTAGTTTGAGCTACTCCAAAAGGTGTTCCTATAACTGAAATCATTCCTAGTTCCTGTGGTGCGAACACAGCAAAAACTTCCGCCAATAGTTACACTGACTATGAAAATGTTCCTATGGTGCGAAAGCTCCTATTGTATCATAGTAATACCCATCAGAACTGATGCGACTCAGTTGACTTTCTCAGAAATAAAATGAATATATTTTTGGCTCCCTGAAGAAATATTGAAATAATATTATAAGCAGCTTTGGGGAGAAAGGCAATGATTTAGTGACATGGGTGTTGAGATGTGGTACATTAAGTACTGATGGAGTGCAGATACACAAATAAGAGTCCTGGGAATACTATTAATGCGTTCACTGCTAGATAGTGATCCTGTTATTCCAATTCAATGTAGATCGTTCTGCCTTAAATTGTGTCTGATAAGACTGTCAACAACTTTCTGATTTTATAAGCAGCCATTTGGTTAGAAACACCTTTAGCACTTTTCTTCCTCTCGTTCTTCTTCATTCATTGCATTTCTCAGTGTGTGCCTAAACACACAGAAAGTAGGTAGATGGATAACTAGATGTATAAACCAACCATCATATAACAAGATTTGAACCCCGAACAGTTATGTTTGTAGCCCTGTATTTTTATCTGCAAATCTGCATTGTCCATTTAGCCACAGTGTTTGATTGTGGGCCATTTGTATCTGACTGCAGATTTACAGTTATTGCTTAAGGGTCTGTCATATACAAATGGAAGATGATGCTGTTATTCAAATTGGTGTTTAACCAACTATAAAAGTATGATATATTGTTTCATTTATTGTTGTTTAATGCAGTTTTGCACACAAGATCGAAATTAAGCGACATTTATTTCAGTTACACCAGGGAAATTTCACTTTTATCTCTCGTCTTTGCGTTTCATCGCACATTAAACTCCTCTACAAGTGTAAGCTTTTGTATTTTATCACACCGCTGTGTCTGGCCTGCCAGCTTGTCCGTGATCACTAAGGCAGAAAAAACGGCATCGCCGATAGTCGCGCTTGTAAACGACAGAGTAAATTGCTCAGTAATTCAACAGAAACCTGTATCGGAGTAAAGGTTTGGGGCTCAGCTTTTTTTTTCTTTTTCTACAAGTGTAAGCTTTTGTATTTTATCAAGGCAAGGCAAGTTTATTTATATAGCACATTTCATACACTATGGCAATTCAAAATGCTTTACATAGAAAATAATTAAAATATCACACTATGGCAATTCAAAGTGCTTTGCATATTAAATAAGCACAAAATAAAAGCAAGAGAAATTAAAACAGTTATAAAAGGATTTAAAGGGGTGGTATAATGCCCTTTTCACAAGATGTAAAATAAGTCTCTGATGTCCCCAGAGTGTGTATGTGAAGTTTTAGCTCAAAATACCCCACAGATATTTTTATATAGCATGTTAAAGTCGTCACTTTTTGAGGGTGAGCGCATCGTTTTTGTGTCTGTTCCTTTAAATGCAAATGAGCTGCTGCTCCCGGCACAGGGGGCGGAGCTTCAACAGCTTGTGTCCTTTTACCTCACACACACATGCACTGGAAATTTCAAAAACGTTTAGCCTTTTATGTTCAAACCGGAGTCAGACAATGATGGAGAGACTCAAGAAGAAGTGACAACATGTAGAAGCAACAGGACATTTCTGAATGGTTAGTTGATGAATTTATGCAGATGATGTGTAGTTATCTTCTAGTCATTGATTAGCGTATTCTGTCATGATTCTGTTATGCTCAAACAGCAACATTACACACTAACTAAAGTTAGGAAAGTCAAATCATATTCAACCACCCCTTTAAAAGAGATAAATGATACAGTTATAAAATTAATTGGAGTAAAATGAATTAAGTAAAAAGATGATACATAGAATAAACTTCTCATCTGGCAAAACACCGGTGTATCTTATTTTAGGCCTGCCAGCTTGTCTGTGATCACTAAGGCAGAAAAACGCCATCGCCGATAGTCGCGCTAGTAAACGACAGAGTAAATTGCTGTGTAATTCAACAGAAACCTATATCGGCGTAAAGGTTTGTGGCTCAGCTTTTATAGTGTTTCTCCAGAGAGCGCTAGCCAGAACGCCGTGAGAGAAGGGAGAATGAGAACGGTCTGGGTTCAGCACAGAGCGAGAGTTGTTTATTGGGTTTTACGGCCTGCGAGATCACAGGTGTTGGCCAGTGAGATGTGTCGTGCGTCATGCGAGGGGAGAATGAGGCAGGGTTGGATTATTAAAAGTGTAATGGGCTGTAGAGGCTCTGAAATGGAGGCAGCAAAGGAACCTAAATTGACTACAGTGTTGTTTTGTGGGACACCAAAATGGGGCCGGGTGAAAGGACCATAAACACCGCAGTGTTAGAAAAAGTTTCTGTTCATACTGTGAGATATCCACGCCGTGATACAGATATACAAAAAGAAGTCAAAATTAAAGCAAAAAAAATATATAGTCAAAACCGTGCCACTTAAAATTAATCTCTTATGATGTCTCTTGCCTTTTTGGTTTGTCAATGAAGTTTAAAATTTGAAAATGTGTTTATTAAAGTATGTTAGTCACTAGAATTAAAATGTGCAATACTAGATGACAATGTGATATATTTATTAATCTAATATATGATTATTGTTATTAGTAGGAATATATATATATAATTCTACTAGTAACTTCTATTAATAATAATAAAACATTTTGTTGTTTAATTATTCACTAGAAAAAATGCAGTGCTACATGTAATATAAAATATTGTTAATAATATTAATTAGTGCCGTCAAACCGGTTAATCACAATTAAAATATTATATACATATATTATATAAACACACGCTTTTATGTTAGATGTGTTTAATCACGATTAATTGATTTGAAAGCACTAATAATAATATGTAATATAATCCAGAATAAAAAAATATATAAAAAATTAAGTCAAAATTAAAGCAAAAAAAATATATAGTCAAAACCGTGCCACTTAAAATTAATCTCTTATGATGACTCTTGCCTTTTTGGTTGGTCAATGAAGTTTAAAATTTGAAAATGTGTTTATTAAAGTATGTTAGTCACTAGAAATAAAAAATGTGCAATACTAGATGACTATGTGATATAATAATAATCATATATTAGATTAATAAATATAAGTAGGAGTATATATAATTCTACTAGTAACGTATAATAATAATTAAAAAAATTGTTGTTTAATGCAGTGTAAAAATGCAGTGCTACATAAAATATTGTTATTAATAATGATTAGTGCTGTCAAACCGATTAATCACAATTAATATATTATATAAACACACACTTTTATGTTAGATGTGATTAATCACGATTAATTGATTTGAAAGCACTAATAATAATATATAATATAATACAGAATAACAATAATTGATTATTTTTAATTTTGTTTTGTTATTAGCATTATTATTAATACATTTTTATTCATGATGATAATTTAAATAAATAGTAATAAGAATATATTAATAATACAGTACATAACAAACATGTATTAATGACTCTTTGTTTTATTAGATTAGATCCATAACATTAGATCCATAACTATATATATTATCATCAGTGTGAAATAAAATTATTCATGCTATCATATAATATTTTGGTAATACCGTCTGCTCCGAAGTGTGTTGCACTAAATATATAAGTAAAAACATATATAATTGAATACTTGAGGCCATTTTGAATGCATTTAGAAGGAAAAACACGAGCACCTTTAAATCAGCCACTGACTTTAATGTCTTACGATGCATTTATCGGGTAGAGTTGAGTTTGCTCTAATTCTAAATGAGAAGTATTAAGCCTCAAGCGTAGTGCAAGTATACATTAACTCAGAGACTGTGACACCGCCTGAGGTCTCCTCGCGCTTCATTTACTCTCCGCTTCTGCTACAGACTGTGTACATACACCACAATGTGTGTTTGAGTGACCCTTCCCATCACAGCCTGTTTCTCTCTCCGTCTTTAAGCCCGTAGGGCTGTGCCTGACAAATGATGGTGTCTAATGGATATTTAAACACCCTTCATATGCAAAGCAAGGAGCCTTGAACTGTACGGGCAGCAGAAAGGTGTAAATTCACTCTTTAATGAGCAGCCGAGAGTCTTTTGCTTGTTTTTCCTGCGAGGCAATTGCTTTATTTATTACTCGAGTTTAAAAAAAGTGAGTTAGAGTCTGCCGCCTTCCTTTACCTCCTCCTCGGGAGTGTTTTTTTCCATGGGCGTTTTTCAATTTCGTCCATTATGAAACCTGCCGGTGACCTGAGGTGACTTCCATCACTTCACTCTATTTTTACCTGGTGTTTGACTGCCTCAAACAGAGCCGCAGTCTTTCAGGTGGTTGGATTAAGGCTTATCTGATTGGAGGAGTGCAGGTTTGCTGAAACTGGATGGTGGAACACCTAAAGAGTGCAATACAAACATTCACAGGCCGTCTCTGCAGAGATAAGCTTCGTCTCTGACCTTCCGTTTTCTGAGTCAGAAACGGATCATAAAAATAACTTTTCGATCCAGCTTTGCATATTTATGAAATCTGCGTTAATACATGCTTTTTATTTTTATTTTTGTACATTCTTGTAAAGTATGTTTGTTTTTTAGATTTGCCAATGCACAACATCATGCATTAACAAATCAATGCAACATCTAAATAAACCCCTATTAAACTGCGCAAGTAAAAATTATGAATATGAAAAACAAAAAAAAAACTATATAAATAACCCCCTATCGGTGACCTTTTTGTCATAAAGTGCCATTTTTAAGTTTCCGAGTTCATCACTGTGCCACAACCCATATACCCCCCCCCCCCCCCCCTAACACAGAAATTTAAACATTTCTCATGAGATTTGTTTTAGATTCGTCATCTTTGTTTCCACTTACACGTGGCAACATAACTTCATCTCCGCAAATCTAATATAAATTGAATCTTTAATTCCCAGCTATATGCAAATTCACGTTCGCGCCAATGAAAGCAAGATATGAGCTGCATTTTATTTATCATTAGCTAATTTCAAGAGTGGCATTGTTAATGTTACATTTGTCATTACAGCTTAATATGCATGCAGAAACTATAAGTATTATTGTGACTTTTGAGACGGGACTCTCGGTTTGTTTGGGAAACCTGTTTGAAAACAATTATTATTATTTTTGCTATTCTGCGTGGTGATGATATTGCCACAAAAACTCCCAGTGCATCATTATATTTAAATGCTAATATTTAAATGCCTATCCTTACCAAAATGTACAGTTAATGTACATAATAGTATTTTGATATTTAAAATACTTTTTCATTGCTGTTTTTTAAAGAAAATTAAAGCGCATGATGCATTAAATCTGATAAAGTGCCATTTATAATGTTATAAAGATGATTTCTATTTCAAATAAATGCTGTTCTTTTGAACTTTCTATTCATCAAAGAATCCTGAAAAATAATCATGTTTCTTGAGCATCAAATCATCATATTAGAATGATTTCTGAAGGATCATGTGACACTGAAGACTGGAGTAATGATGCTGAAAATCAAGGAATAAATTAAATATATATTCACATAGAAAACAGCCATTTGAAATTTTAATAATATTTTACAGTTTTAACTGTATGTTTGATCAAATAAATGCAACCTTTGTGAATATAAAAGCCTAACAAATCTTAACAATTCCACATTTTTCAATGGCAGTATATATCATGTTATCACATGATCCACAATTACCATGATCCATGTCCAAAAACATGAAAATACTGGTACTTTTTTAAAGTGTTATGGCACTAAAATAGTCATGTAGTGTCGGGGAAATTAAACAAATGAAATGGGAATAGTGGTGTTAATTTATCATTTCTAGATACATTCATCTTGCACAGAACTTTATACACAAGTTGCAAAACGTTCTTGCATTTGTATAGTAGCATTACACTAATGTTATGGTAATGTGCATGAAATCACCTCAGGGTTTTGTTTCTGTGTACATGCTTTGACAACCATGATTTGATTTCACGGGTATGATTCTGTAGAAATTAGCAAACGTGAACGGACAACCAAAATGTTGGTAGTGTACAAGTTTGTCTTCCGCTGGTCGTGTTTGTTTCCATGGCTTTAACACACTCACTGTAATAAACTCCTGTTGAACTGTGTTTTCTACACTGAATCTCTGACCAGCACCGTTTGTATCAGTCTCAGCCTATCATGTTTGGTGTAAATTTATAATCTACATGTCTGTACTCACTCACTATGTTTGGACCTTTTGACGATATTCAGTTTGTATTTTAAAAAGGACATATGATGCTTTTTACCATGTTCATCTTTCTTTAGTGTGTAATGTTTCTGTTTGAGGATGAAACAACTCTTAGTTCTTCTCTATATCAGTGTCAGTGTTTCTGAACTCCCTGAAACGCCTCCATTGTAGTCTTGAGTTTCTTCCGGGAACGAACACGTAACAATATTCCTCATTATAATAATTAATACGCAGAATAAAGGGGCGGGGCCTGGTTGAGTTAGTTAGTAGTGTGTTAAACTGGCGGTTATGGTAAGGGGCGGGACATTTCCCAAACACACTCGAAGCACTCGACCAATCACAACACACTGCTCCAGCTGACCAATCAGAGCACAGTGTGCTTTTCAGAAGGAGGGGCTTCATAGAGACAGGAACTAAACAGAGCGTTACTGACAGACCGTGAAGAGAGGAGCCGCAATAATGGAGAATATGAGGAAAATAATCAACATTCAAGCAGGAAAACCTGTTCTAGTAGAGCCTGAAAACATCAAGACTATATATATATATATTTATAGCATAATAGATCCTCTTTAATGTTTAAAAGATTAGAAGTTGCATTAAAAAAAGCCATTGTAGCCAATTAGATGCACAATGTAAAAGTAAAATCCTGTAAAATAGTCGAGGCGTCTTTTGCACGGCTGAATGAGCACAAGCAAGAAGGATATTTAATTACTGTCATATATGCACCAATATAACAATAGACAGTTTTTTTTAGTAGCTATAGCTAGTATAATGAGTCTTTGCGTGTTGGTCAGGGTTAATTACATTAACACTTATATAGTTAAATGTTTATTGATGTGTTGAACTTTCGTTGTGCTGTTGTTTTGCTATAATGAGATGCGTCTTTTCATCATGTTCCAGGTTGAGGATGAAGCGTTCAGTGCGATAGCTGTTAGCTTAACCCCGTCCCACATGAGTGCATCAGGATAAATTGGCATGCTATGCGTTTTGTCTTCTCCGTTGGCCTTGCTCATGCTGTGCTGCCATTTTGCATGTTTTCTCTCCTGTTTTACTGCAAGAATGTATATACTAGTATTAAGATTTAGTGTTAACAGTGTGCTGGATCTTCCTTTCACATTTACAAATTCCCTGTCTCAATTTCATAGGACCGTATTTCTCAGTTTTGAACCTGATATTTTGTGTCACCCTTATTTAATACGCCTGATTGAGGTCGTGGAGCTTCTGCTAATGGGTTAATCAGTAGTATCAGGTTTGTATGAGAGGCGAGACATCAAAAAAAGCTCAGTCTTGGAGTCCCACAGTCAGTCTGTGACTGAACAGACAGCGGTTCAGCGTGACAGCACCTCCGCAGACAGGCTTTTGAGGCACTATAAAGTCATGTCTAATGATCTAGAACAAATTCAACTGAGCTTTACACCGTGTCCTAACCAGCCGTGACACAATACGTTACTAGCATCAGGTAATTTGTCAGTCCACGCTGAAAGTGAAAATGCTGTGTGACACAGAATAATTACAGCCGGTCAGAACATATTTGCTGGTTAGAACAAAAACTTTTGTTGCTTGTGTGTGTGTGTTTAAAAATGGCATCTGATGTAGTGTATAATTGCTTTATATAGCGTCATCATTATTATTATTATATAAGTATTTTATAAATATACACTAGGGTCAGAAAGATTTTAATATTTTTTAAGACGTCTCTTATGCTCAGCAAGTCTGTATTTATTAGATCAAAAATACAGAAAAATCAAAAATATTGTGAAATATTATTACAATTTAAAATAAGTGTTTTCTATGTTTTCTATATAGTAAAGTGTAATTTATTCCTGTGATCAAAGCTGGATTTTCAGCATCATTACTCCAGTCTTCAGTGTCACATGATCCTTAAGAAATCATTCTAATAAGATGATTTGATGCTCAAGAAACATTTATGATTATTATCAATGTTGTAAACAGTTATTCTGCTTAGTCCTTGATACAGATTTTCCTGGATAGTTGATGAATAGAAAGCTAAAAATCGCATTTATTTGAAAATTAATTTTTGTAACCATATAAAAGTGTTTAGTTTCACTTTTGAATTTTGCATCACTAGATCCCAATGCATCCTTGCTAAATTAAAGTATTAATCTTACTACATTTATGCATTTGGCAGATGCTTTTATCCAAAGCGACTTACATTGCATTTCAAGCTATACATTTTACATTCTTATCAGTTCTTGTTTTCCCTGGGAATCGAACCCATGACCTTGGCGTTGCGAGCGCCGGCGCTCTACTGTTTGAGCAACTGTTTGAGCTAAGATTTATATTTATATAAATATTTATATAATAATTGTATGCAGCCATAACACCCTCCTACCTGTGTATACTATCTGAGAAAGCAACATTTTGCAGGTGTCTAGCTTGTGAGATTCTCGCAGAATAAGAGAACAGCATTTTATTCAGCAGAAGGTGGCAGTATGGGACCTATGAAAAATGCCTGTGTGTGTGTGTGTGTGTGTGTGTGTGTGTGACTGTGTGTGTGTGAGAGCTCAGTGACTCCAACTGGGTGGGGGGATTTATCTGATAAATGCATAAATAAAACTGTGTATGACTTAAAGATTGCAGCTCTGTGCTGTCGGAGGTAATCCGCAGCCCATATTTCCTGGCAGAAAAATTGAGTATTCATTGTGGAAATGATCTTGTAGATTAACTCGGTCTCAGGCAGAGGTGCACTGAGAATGGATTATCCATTTAGGCTGTTTGTAAGTTTGTGTTTTTACATGAACGGAGCGTTACGACTTCACCTCCCTGGCAGGAGTGATATATTTTTAAGTTGATTTTAGGTTTGTGACAGAGGAGGGGAAGGAGAGGTGTGTGTGTGTGTGTGTGTGTGTGTCACACAGTTAACAGAATGCGGACCAAGAAAAATGAAGGCTTTCAGGGATGTCGTCAGTCAAGCGACGTGCCCGGCATCCTAATGTGCTTGGGGTGTGATTTTTATTTTCTCTCTTCTTCATTTTCCTGAATTTGATGTTATATAACTGCGGACCCTGCTGAAAGCAATCTTAAACCAGTGTAAGCTGGTTTTCTCCTGTCTGATTGCTGGTTTAAAGAGGTTTTGAGGGATTTTCAGCTGGTCAGGTTGCAGGTTTAAGATTTTGCGGTGGAGACATGCCAAGAAGTGACTGAAAGGAAGAGAAAATGATGGACTACTGATATTTCGAAGTGCCTCTCTTGTACTCTTTAAATGCTGTAGTGTATTAATGAGGCTGGTCTAAGCCAGTCTGGCACACAGTCGTTAAACATGGGAAATGACAGTCTAAATCTTAACCTGCATCAACAACCACTTGCCCATCGCCAAGCGTGTGAATGGCAGTCTTCATTTTCCAATTTTCCACATTTGAAGAATCAACCACAATTAGGCGTATTTGCTTAATATCCAAAATTGTTAATCCTATTTTTGGACTGTTTTTTTGGCAAGCTGGACTGGTCTCTTGCGGCTGCTTAGCAAGTAGGGATACGGAGAACTACATATTTTCAAAACCGACCAGTCGATTAATTGCTCTTAAAGCGAGTCCTGTGTAATTATGGCGGTTTTGGGTTCACCTGACCCAGTTATGTTTTTATGGTTTGTTTATATTATGTAAGTCACATGTTCAAAAAGAGTTAGCGTGAAATGGAACAAAATATTTTTTTATGTATTTCATGCTTTAAAGGAGATCAGTGTAAATATGCAAGATTTAGGGTTTTACCATGCAAACGGTCTCAAAGCTAAAGCTCAGCTCACTAATGAAAGAGAAAGAAAGTCTAGATTAACTAGTTAACTTCTCTTATCGACTAGTCAGCTGTTGGATGGCAAATCTCATGACCTTTCCTATTAGCAACTGTGCGGTTCAAACTCAGGTCTCTATGTAAGATGCTTAGCCACGTCTTCATACTTTTAATTGGATATGGTTTTTGTTTCTAATAAACTAAACAAATTTAGAAGTACTTTTGCCATTATATACACTACTGCTCAAAAGTTTGGGGGTTTTTCTCATTAAATTGGTCAAAACTGATAGTGAAGACATTTATAATGTTACATTTACATTTACTTTTGAACTTTCTATTCATCAAAGAATCCTGAAAACATGCAACTGGTTTTAACATTGATAATAATCATAAATGTTTCTTGAGCATGAAATCACCATATTAGAATGATTTCTGAAGGATCATGTGACACTGAAGACTGGAGTAATGATGCTGAAAATTCAGCTTTGATCACAGGAATAAATTACATTTTACAATATATTGACATAGAAAACAAACAGCTATTTTTAAATTAGAGGGCACCTCTTATGCCCCTTTTTACAAGATGTAATATTGGTCTTGGGTGTCCCCAGAATGCATTTGTGAAGTTTCAGCACAAAATACCCCACAGTTAATTTATTATAACCATTTGAAAAAGTCATTTTTGGGGCCTGTTTTAAAAAGAGCTGTTTTGGAGTGTACCACCTTAAATGGTAATGAGCTGCATATCCCCGCCCTGCTGCTGGACCCAGATGATGAAGAGACACGAATGAGAATGGACTAAACGTCTCGGAATGGTTATTTGATACATTTATGTACTTACAAAGTTTTAATCGCGTCCCCTTTGCAATTATGGATGTGCAACACACACACACACACGAACTGTGATAACGTTCGCGCAATTTTTTGAAACTACACACACACACACACACACACACACACACACACACACACACACACACACACACACACACACAAATACTATGATAACGTTTGCTAAGTACAAACGATTTATTTATTTTTTTCTTAAGGGGAGGGAGATAGACGTTTATATACTGTCTATGGAGATAGAGCAGACCTTCATTTATTTACATTTGTAATTGCTGCAAAAATGATAGCCTACGTGACATAAAACTGTCTGACGTTGTTTGTTGAGACATCTATGACGACGACAATAAATAGCTTTAGACGCATTTGTTGTTGAACTGGCTGACATCGATTGAAATGACTATTTGCTCAAAAATCATAAAATACACTTACTTCTGGAGGTGACGTTGAATCGCGAACTGTAGGCAATGATCCACACTTGATTAACTTTGACCCTCGTTCACTAAACAGTCAGTCAGAAAATGAAGGAAGTTTAAGTGGCGCCGTTTCTTCATGAATAAAATCCATCCGCTGCGTTTTCAGTGGCTCTGATGTCAGTGAAGACTACTATGTCCATTCTTAAATTCCACAACAGAACACCTAAGTTACACTTCTTATGAGACATTACACACCGGCTGTCGTTGAAACAATGGAGGATGCAGATCACCGAGGGCGGGGTCTATGCCAAAACCAGACTGTCAATCAAACCGCGTCGGTGGGGCTTAGCGCATTTCTACGTCACAGTGAGGGAAATCTAGAACAGGGCGTTCTGAGACAGTGCTTGTGATTTATTGAGATAGTAAAAAAACTACTGGGTGGATTTTTATCATTCTAGGGTGGTTTTGCTCACACACTGCCAACACACATTTATGTTCAAACACCATGTAAAAGTGAATTTTGCATAATAGGTGCCCTTTCAAATAATATTTCACAATTTTACCCTAAAGGGACATAGTGGTAGAAAACAATATGAGAAATGTTGCGTTCTCTCACAAAACCTGAGGGGCTCCGTAGTTTTTGCTGTGTTTTCGATAAAAAAAAAACACATTTGTGAGCAGACTTATTACAAAAAAGCATTTAAGAATCTTACTGACCCCAAACTTTACAGTAGTGTGCACTAAATTAATGCCTAACATTTTTGTTTCCTTGATGGAATGGTCCATGTTTTCGTCATGTTTCGTGTTCAACCAGCCCTTCTTCTCTAAAACCGTTCCATAATTCAATTCAATTCACATTTATTTGTATAGCGCTTTTCACAATACACATCGTTACAAAGCAGCTTTACAGAAAATGCATGTTTTTTTGTTACATGTACTTACCATAGTAATAACAGTAAATTATGCATAATTACATGCAACTAACCCTCAACCAAACCCTAATCATATCCTAACCCTATAGTACATGTAGTTGCTTAATATTACTCAGTACTTAAATATATAATTACACTGTAACAATGACTCCTTAAAATAAAGTGTAACCAAACAATGTAATCATTTAAGGCAGAAACAATTGATAACTAGCTGAATGCTGGAAAACAGAAAACATCTCACATATGTGACCCTGGACCACAAAACCAGTCACATGGGTCAATTTTTTGAAATTGAGATTTATACATCATCTGAATAAATAAGCTTTCCATTGATGTATGGTTTGTTAGGATAGGACAATATTTGGTTGAGATACAACTATTGAAAATCTGGAATCTGAGGGTGCAAAAAAATCGAAACATTGAGAAAATCTCCTTTAAAGTTGTTCATTTATGTTGGCGATTGTCCTGCATTCACTCACAAAAATAAATGTTTTACATATTTACGGTAGAACATTTTCTAAATATCTGCATGGAACATGATCTTTACTTAATATCCTAATGATTTTTGGCATAAAAGAAAAATCGATAATTTTGTAAATACAATAAAATATAAAAATGCATTTAAGCAATGTAACAATGTAAGGCAGAAACAATGAGCTCATTGATAACTAGCTGAATGCTCAAGTAAAAAGTCTTCTAGTGCACACAAACCCTGTGTCAGAGTCCCTGTTGACTTGACATCCCAAATGTCTCCAAGACCCCTCTGCATGCGCGCACTTGTTGTCTCAGAGCGGGTTAAGTGTCGCTTGCGGGGACGGTAAGCAGTGTTGTGAAGTTTACAGCACGGCCTAATGAGTTTTTGCTCATCAGAGCGAGATCATGTCGTGGGCGGAGCGCGGCCCGTGGCGAGGGTTAAAGCCGTGTTTAATCTCCGGTTACATCAGATCAGGCGAGTGGCGCTTCACTGCCCCCCCCCGGGCACCGTTCACCAGCCTCGCTCGCTCACTGCGAACACACAGATATTTACTTTGAAATGCATTGCTCTGCAGCTCGTCTCCACCATTAGTCAAGTCACCTTTATTTATACAGAGCTTTTTGCAGTACAGTTTCAAAGCAGTTTTACAGAGATAACAGGAAAATAATGCAACAAAGTTTGTTTCTATAAGAAAATAGCGTCACAGTCCAGCTTAAGTAAGCTGTTTTTTGTTGTAAAAAAGTGATTAATTTTGTCCATCCATCCATCCATCCATCCATCCATCCATCCATCCATCCATCCATCCATCCATCCATCCATCCATCCATCCATCCATCCATCCATCCATCCATCCATCCATCCATCCATCCATCCATCCATCCATCCATCCATCCATCCATCCATCCATCCATCCATCCATCCATCCATCGCCGCTCTGGAGAAAACCGTGATGTTCAGTTCTCATATAATGGTGTCAGTGCAGCAGATCAATAATATAGTTGAATATTGGGCCCTATTTTACACCCGGTGCAATGCAGCGGCAAGCGCGATGCAAGTGTTTTTTGCTAGTTTCAGCCCGACGCAGTTTTCATTTTCACGTCCTGCGCAACGTTGTTTAAATAGCAAATGCATTTGCGCCCATCTGTGCGGCCATGGGCTGCTGGTCTGAGAACGAGGTGTATTCTGGCGCATTGTTGAAGCGTTGCTATTTTGAGGCAACAGAAATAGACTGAGCCATTGACCGACTGAACCCTGCTCTAAAGTCAATGGCGGAATATTTTCTTTGTTATTTAATGATCGCGTCAGTAATGTGCGCCTATAGGCGGGTCCACAACGCATGTACACTCTGCTTATTAAACGCACAGGGACGCACAGCTGCACACAAACATGCCAAATATTTAAAATAAAAGGATTACATTGTAAAAGATTATTATTGTGTACATAAAGATATGGTGGAATCCGGCTTGTCCCGTAGATGTTCTGCTTGCGCACTTTAACCTCGCGCACGAGCAGATCCGCTCTGGAGACGCATTCGGTCTTTCCACTATCAAATCCCGTCATGTAAATAGCGAATCCGCCATGGCACGAGCGCAACTGGCATTTAAAGGGAATGGGATATGAGACTCTGATTGGTTTAACGCACGCAAATCCCCAAAAAACACCCATTACTCTTTAAGAGAATAGGGACAACCCTTTAAGACCATGCGCCGGGAGCGCCGACCATTTTTCCCGTCGTTAAACTAGCAAAAGAGGATTCGGACACGCCCTGAGTGAACTTGCGCCATGTGCTTAGATCATTAAAATAGGGCCCATTAAGTTAAATGTCCCCAACTAAGCAAGACTAAAGCCAAAGGCGAAAAAGGCAACAGTGGCGAACGACCAAATCTCCATCAGTGACAGAATGGAGAAAAAGACCTTGGGAGAAACCAGACTCAGTCGCTCCGTTCTCCTTGTATGATTATGATTCTGGCAGAATCCTGGCCAACGAGCGAACACTGTATGATTATGAGAATTATAGGTCAGAAGTCAGATTGGATTGTAACATTCAGAATAGGACCATAACAAACCCTTATTTTTCATTTCCACCCCTCCAGCGACTTCTCCTCCTCTTTTCTCCCCATGTTTTCTCCCTCTGTCCTGGAGGATGATTCCAGGACTGCATCTCACCCCGAGGCGAAGCTAATTCAGGTCAGGGCTAGAGTAAAGCATGTGTCTGTTTGTGGCAGATGTTTGGGTTTGTTTGTCCACTAATGGCACTAAAGATTGCGCTCGCATCCATTTCCGTCTTTCCATTTATAAATGTAACCCCAAGACATCACATTTCGATTCTGCCATTAGCATATTTCAGCTTGTGTTATTGTGCATCACTCATTGACTGTTTACCTCATGTGATTTGTTTCTATTAGGCGGTCAGCATCACAGAAATGACTCCTGGCTTTCCTCGGGATATCGGATTAGACGCCCTCGCTTTGGACGACGTGTTAGTTTGTTTCACGCAATCGAGCGGGCGTTACACACCTCATCAGCCATTCCCAATCCAAGCACAAGTGTTATTCACATAGCAGCCCAAATTGATGTCTCTCCTCTTGCATTTGCATGCTTTCGTGAGAGTAAGGAGATGTCTGGGCCAAGGTGTTTGGCAGGCTTGGGATTTGAGCGTTTCAATGGGTGCGCATGTCTGTGTCAGGAGATAAAGTTATCTGTGTCGTGTACACACACACACACACTGGCTCCATCCCTCACACAGACTCCTGAGGAGACTCTGTGTGGTAAAGTGGAGGTGGTGAGGGATACTAAAAGGGTTTGTTTCGCGCAGCAGCAACAAAGTGGATGAAAACGCTAATGCCGCTAATGAGTCTCTTCTCGCCCGACAACACCTCCTCATTCGACTCCTCCGCATCCCTCGCTCCGAGAGGCTTGTAGACACAGCAACCGAGACAAAGGTGAGCGCCGGCAGGAGAATCGAGGACAAGGGGCGACTGTGTGAGTTGGGGATAATAGGAGTGACGCAGTTCACTTGGTTTCAAGTTGAAAAGTCATTTTAAAAGATTGAATATATTTACCCATCACTTCTTTAATTCACCAAGGATGCATTACATTTATTAGAAGTTGCACTATAAAGACACTGATAATATTACAACATATAATAAATTATGTTCATTGGAACTTTCTTTGGTTTCCACAAAATATAAGAAGCATTATTGATAATAATCAGATAATCATCATATTAGAATGATTTCTGAAGGATCATGTGACACTGAAGACTGGAGTAATGATGCTGAGAATTCAGTTTTGATCACCGGAATAAATATAATTTTACAATATATTCAAATAGAAAACTAATATTTTAAATTGTAATAATATTTCACAATGTTACTGTATTTACTGTGTTTTTGATCAAATAAGTACAGCCTTGCGGAACAAAAAAAAACTTATTTTACAAGCATTAAAAAAAATCTTACTGACCCCAAACTTTTGAATGATAGTGTGTGTGTGTTTTGGAGAAATTGCCCTCTAAAAATTCCGATATTGACACAGTTATTTATTTTTATTCAATTATCACTAACAGAATATAGTTAGAAATATAGTGTATTTATAGTACAGTTCAGATATTTAATAATATATTAGCAATATATATTGTAATACTGTTATAAAAAATGGTTTCAACTAACTAACTAACTAACTAACTAACTAACTACAGACGCTGAAGCTACAGATCTTTTTGCGGTTTAAACACAGATTTGGTGATAACATGAGATGATACTTCTCAGTAAGTTGTTCTGTATCTTTCAATATACCTTCTGATGCTAATGCTAGTAGTAAAGCGGTGTGGTCACGACAACATTTTTCAGGCAAAAAGGTCCTTTGTCTATTGTCAATAGTGTAGCGATGTAAGATTGTGCAACTAAATATTTAACAGTAATAGATCAGGTGATTGAGCATCTGTGATGTTTAGCATGTGAATGAGGACAAACATCATGGCAACATCATGAGCAAACTGTGTCCGTGACATATGGTGCTCCCGATCTTGTAAAACAGCCTCATGTTCTTTGGTTGTTATATGATCATGTATAGAGCATATCATTGAATGAAATGACTTCCATGTGACATTGATGTTTCAAGGCCTTTTTTAAAGGTAAACCCATTTGCTTTTGAGAGATGGAGGTGAAAGAAGATGCAACCAATTGTAAAGCTTTTCCCATCATTTTAGAGTGCTCATTACTGCAGGTTATACTCAACCAACGGCAAGGTTGCGTTTTCAAGTGGTTTTCAAGATTTATTGCTTTTTTTTTTAGACTTGTGTAAGTTTTCAAGGTACCTCTACTTTATAATGTAGTATGCCTGTCGGTGAGCTTTGGATACCAAATATTTGGGCATCTTTGGAACTTGGATGCCTTGTTACTTTAGAAATCAGACCCACTACAAGGACAATTAAACTGACCATTTGTAGAAAGATGAACAGGAGAAATTGCAATGCTCAGTATGATTGTAGGATACAAAGTCCCGCCTCAGCTAAATGAGCCAATCAATTTGTACCATCACATGGCTTCTGAGCTAGAATATGCATTCACATTAGCTGGACAAAACTGAAAAATATTTATACTTTTAGCCTGATTTGAGCCAATGAAGCAATACCATTGTCAAATCTTTAAAGTCCCCGTGTCGTCAATAATTTGATCCCTTAAACCTAATCTTTGATCAACTAAAATTACATATTTAAAAGTTTTTTTCCTTGAAAAAATATTGTTCTTAAAATAGCTTGAATGTAACTTGCCTCATTTAGTATGTGCGGTTCTATGAATATGCAAATGAGCCCCACCTCCACTCACTCACTCAGCTCAGAGATCCACTGGTTGACGATCACACGTTGATCTGATTGGTTACAAGGTAGTTTGTGACGTCAGAAACACCAGCGTTTTTGAGACTGCAGTTTTAAGGAGAAAATACTCAGCAATGGTGTCGACTTATGAATTTACACATGGTTTGTCTTAAAGCATATTAAAAACACCACATAGACATATAAACAACATTAAAAGCTGGATTTTAACCACAGGGGGGCTTTAAGTTTTAACTTAATTCATTCCGATTTTTATTGAAACACTTAGTTAACAGTTTTAGACATTTAGATCTTCGGGTAGATAGAAGTTGTTCTTTCATCAAAAAACACGCTGTTAAGAGTAAATGCATGAATTTTTGATCCTAAAATGTAAAATCTTTTTAATAATGAATAATAATTTGATTGCTGTAACTGCTATAGTACTAGTAATGGGCCTTGTGTTATTCTGCCATGGGTTCGTTTGTGGAAAATGATGATTTACAGGACCGTGGGTCTGGGATTCTGTCGAGACTTTGCAGAGTTGAAGCAGCCAGAGCAGATGCTACAGCAGATGGAGTGTACAAACACTAGTCCATTTTGGGGTTGCTTTGTGGCTTATTATGGTCTGTATGTAGAGAATTAGACATGGTGGAGGTTGGCAACTTATTTCACCAGAGAGGAACAGAGACGGTGAAGGTTTTTAAGGGCGTCCACACCAAGGTCTGAACCAAAGTTCATGTTTTGATACAGTTTATAAATTCGGTAAGTTTTGGTTTGGTTTCACATTGCAATTATGCGAGCGCACTAAAGCACTTTACATGACATACTTGCGTCCCGTCGTCATCATCTATGTGGGATGCATCTTGACATTGATTGGTTTGTAAACGGATGTGCGTCTGACGTCAGCGTGTTGTCAATTCGCCGGGTAACTTTGACAAGAATGAATGAACAGACGCATATCGTTGCTACTATACTGTTATTATTAAGGCATTACTCTCTACAGCACCAGCTATACTCGAGGCTAGTTCACATTCGCCAAATGAACGTCCTCGTTGTGCGAACACTTAATCGTCGCCGGCAGGAAAGGAGGAGAAGAGCAAGCAATCCTGCGGGAACCACCGGGACTTCCTGTAAATGGTCTGAAAGTCCGAACCATACAGAAAATGCGTTCACACTAGAAACGAACCAAAACTTTGTTCAGTTTGATCCGGACCGAGACTAGCTCTTTGCGTCGGACCAAATGTCGTCTGTTTGATCCGGATCGTGGTCCGGGGAGGTTTCACACCTGTAATTCTGATTCGGATCAAACTGAAAAGTTTGAAAATCCGGACCAAACAAGGTAGGTGTGAAAGGGCCCTAAGTCACATTACAAAGACGAGATCGAGACCGACTTGTGTTTTGATTCTTTCCAAGGTTCTTTCAGCTCAGCTACACTGTAAAAAAATATATTTAAAAAATTGTCTAGTTAACGTTTGTATTAGTCATGCACGATATATCGGCCGATACATGTTCATTTTTAATGTTATCGGCCCGACAAGAAAATGTGGCCAATATATTAAAGCCGATAAATAATGTAATATTTCCTTCAGCTGAGACACTTCAGATGCGCACTGTTCAACATATGATGCTTTTGAATGTCTTGAAATATGATTGGAATCACTAAAGTGCAACATGTACAGCACAAATCTGTCATATAAACTACATAAAGTGATAATGAGAACATTGTAATTGTGTGTTTGGGACATGGCTTTTAATGGTGAGACTTTTGTTTTTGTAATCAGGTTCTCAAATATTATATAAAAATTTGGATTCAGATTTATCGGCCAACATATCGGTTATCGGCTTTCAAATATAAAGAATTATCGGTTATTGGTATCGGCCAAAATTGTCATATCGGTGCATCCCTACTATATATATATTTAGCGCTTTTCACTATACGGTTTGTTTCAAAGCAGCTTTACAGTGATAAACAGGAAAATAATGATCAATGATTCAAACAGAATTCAATTCTGCTGTAAAACAGCTCTACAAAAAGACAATAGTGTCATTATTCAGCTAAAGTCAGTTCAGTTTTGATTCAGTTGAGTTCAATAATGAAGGTCATTAATTATGAGGAGTTCAATCGAAGAGCTTGTGACTATTTCAGTCTTTCTACTTTAAAATTTCATGTTTAATTAAATGTTTCTTTGTAATGATTTGTGAAACTGTCTATATCAGCAGGGATCAATAGTCTTTATTCGTCATTCAAAAAGACCATTGCTTTGAATATCAATCATGATCAATCATCAAAAAAAGGGGTCCGACTAGTGCACCAAAACACACCAAAAACTTGACGTCCGCCCAACCGTCGGCCTTTAAGAGTATTTGAGGTTTTTTGAAGTTCGTAAGCTGTCCAAGACTTTATTCAAGGCTTTAATAGCTTGTTCTGGGAACTTTCTAGTGATTCCTGGCAATAAAACGCCCTGTTTCTGGGGCACTCTTGCGTCCACCCAACCCTAGTTTGTGTTCTCCAAGGGTTCTGACTGACTGTTTTTGGCCTTAACATGAGTTGGCTGACTTTAAGGGCCCAAAGTTCTCCAAAGAACCGGGTTTATCGCCACAGGGAGCCTCCCTGCCTTCCTCACCACAGGCTGTTCACTAGCACTGGAACACTGTGTGCTGTGTGTGATTCACCACATTATTTTTTGTGGGACCCCTTGTGTCATAAAATAGGGCGTCTGACAGAAAGCGGCAACTAAGTGATGGATACGAGCTTCTCGCTGAGGCTCACTTTGGTCGCGCTCGGCTAGACATCAGCTTCAGGTTATCTCTTTAACATCGGGGAATCAGACTTCCGTACAGCCTGGATCCCTCCAGTTCCTATTTTAGGGAAATGCACTATTTGTATTCCTGTTATGGTTATGGTAAAATGCCATTTTCAAGAGCAGTTTATACACTGAACAAAATTATAAACGCAAAGCTTTTGTTTTTGCCCCCATTTTTCATGAGCTGAACTCAAAGATCTAAGACTTTTTCTATGTACACAAAAGGCCTATTTCTCTCAAATATTGTTCACAAATCTGTCTAAATCTGTGTTAGTGAGCACTTCTCTTTTGCCGAGATAATCCATCCACCTCACAGGTGTGGCATATCAAGATAGCATGATTCTTGCACAGGTGTGCCTTAGGCTGGCCACAATAAAAGATCACTCTAAAATGTGCAGTTTTATCACACAGCACAACATTTTTATTTTCCTTACACTTTGAATACATGTGAGTGTACACTACATATCTTAAAAAATATTTGTCAAGGTAAAAACTTTTTTTTTTTAAACATGAATTTATTGATTCATATGGAGTATCACACCACATGAAATGTTACAACCCGATTTAACCTTGCCTTGTCATAAAAAAGGGGACATTATTTGATATTTTATGCAACTTATGATACCATTTGCTGTTTTATTTTTTTATGCATGGTGCTTTGACCATATGACTTTAATTTGGTGAGCAAAAATTTCAAATGATTAAATTTTCAGTGAAGAAATTTTGCTAAAATAGATTCTTTTTAAAAAAAACATTATTACAAAGATTTTTTTTATTTCAAATCAGTGCTGTTTTTTTTGTGTTGTACTTTCTATTCTTCAAAGATTCACGGTTTCCACAAAAATATGAAGCAGCACAACTGTTTTCAACCCTGATAATAATTATAAATGTTCCTTGAGCATCAAATCATCATATTAGAATGATTTCTGAAGGATCATGTGACACTGAAGACTGGAGTAATGATGCTGAAAATTCAGCTTTGATCACAGGAATAAATTACATTTTACAATATTTTCAAATAGAACAGTTATTTTCATTTGTAATACTATTTCACAATATTACTATTTCTACTGATCTACTTTGGATCAAGTAAATGCAGCTTTGGTGAGCAGAAGAGACTTATTATAAAAACATGAATAAATATGTTACCGACCCCAGACTTTATGAATTGCATTTTTTATGTATTTTGAATAAATGAATAGGCACATTTGATATGAACCTTCTAGCCTTCCTGCTCATCCCTGCTTTTAATCTATAGCTGTGCATATGCATATTTTTGCATATGCATATATATATATTTTTTTTTTAATATTTTTTTATTATTATAATATATTTTTTTATATTGCATATCAAACATTTTTTTTTAATGGTTTAATTTCCTATAATAAGCCTGGTATAAATATTGAATCAAAACAATAAATGTGTGATGTGAAAGAGAAAGGGTTGGAGATGTTGATCTCCTTTATCTCTCTTTTGCTTCTCCATCTCCTCGCTGCTCAGCAGAAATATGATTGACAGGTGGGCGGGGCTTGTGATTTGCTGTACATGATTCCTCTGGTGTAATTAGGAGGCAGGGAGTAACGGAGAGAGAGAGAGATACAGCGAGCGCTGAAGGGGTTTCGACAGCTTAGTTCAGCCTAGCAGAGAGAAAGGCCTTAGGACATCATGCTATTAAACGCTGGGGACGTATTGACACTGTCTTTGACTTTTACAGGCTTTGACAAGCTTAAGACCTTACACAAACAGCCTGGAATGTCTCTTGATTGATCAAAATTCAATTTATGCTGTATTTTATGAATTATGGAAACCAGTGGCACGCTTGTTTGTTTTATTTGCCCCACTGATTACTTGCTTGTTTGTGTGTTTACATGTGATTGCCTCTGCAGATCGCACAGATTTGCAAGTGGAGGTTCTGCTTTAATCAGCACTGGGCAGGAAAGAGCTCACACTAGGTGGCGCCATTGCTCTACGCCTGAACCTAGCTTTCTGTGCTTTATTATTTTGAACTTTTACTGCTTCACATCCTTGTGTAGATTGGTGCAACGTGCAGGTATGACCTCAGCTATGACATGTCTGCTATTTCCGAATGTTCTCATCAATAGGATGAACATAGTACACAGTCAACACTGAACGGATGTTGTGACGTTAGCTTGCAGGCTCAAGAAAAAAGAACAGTTCATGTGTATATCCATCATGAAAACAAGAAAGCTTGCAGAAAAGAGGCTTTTTGAATCTTGAAAGCCCTTGAAAGAGGAGAATGAACATTGCTTATAACATTTCCTTTTGCGTTCCACAGAAATATGTAATGCATTTCAAACGACACGAGGGAGAGTGAATGATGGCAGAATTTTCTACAGATCGATATCATATCAGTTGTTGATATTAGAGTTTTTATTTTATTTTATGGTATCAGGTGATATTGCATATTTAATTGTGCATGCTAATTTCTTTTTTTTTCTTTTCATTTTACCTTTTTACATTTACCTTTGCCACCATCTAATGCTCACTTAATATCAATAACTCAATAATTATCATTTTTCACAGTATTAATGTTTTTATTGTATTTTTTTTATTAAATAAATGCAGCCTTGGTGCATCTTAGACTTTTCTTTTTTCTTTTTTTAAAAAAGAAAAGTCAATAAAAAAAATCATATCAAACTCCAAATATTTATTTTTATGTATTGCATTTTATTTATTATTTATTTGGACTAAATAGTATAGAATTTCACTGTGGCCTTAAATAATATGAAAATAATATTGGTATTGGTCAGAAATGTAATACTGTTGCATTCCTTGAATTTTTTGCTTCTGGGTGAATCTTTAATTTGCATGCGTTTTGAGTGCAGAAGTGGGTCTGTCGCAGAGACCTGACAAGCTGTCACTGTCTGAATCTATCTCTCAAGTCTGTGACACTGGAGCCTTGTATCAGAAAACAGGGGGAAAGAAATGAAGAACAGGACCAAGAGATGAAGACAGATCAAGAGTGAGACGGAGACTCTCATTAGTGCTCCAGGAGCCGGACACATGTTTATCTATTTATCCTGAACATCTGTGGGAAAAAGAGCAACTAGTGCCATGGTGGCCAGGCTCATTTCGAAACATTTCATTCAGCCTATAAATGTTTTATTAATAATCATTTCTCATTTGCTAATAATCCTTAGCTATTTATTACCAATTATCATTTAAAATGTTCTATTTTATTGAGGAAAAACAAGTTCATTTTGCACATTTTGAACATTTTATTCAGCCAATAAATGTTTTATTAATGATCATTACTCATTTGCTAATAATAGCTATTTATCACCAATTATCATTTAAAATGTTCTATTTTATTGAGGAAAAACAAGTTCATTTTGCACATTTTGAACATTTTATTCAGCCAATAAATGTTTTATTAATAACCATTACTCATTTGCTAATAATCCTTAGCTATTTATCACCAATTATCATTTAAAATGTTCTATTTTATTGAGGAAAAACAAGTTCATTTTGCACATTTTGAAAAAAAAATTCAGCCAATAAATGTTTTATTAATAAACTTTGTTCATTTGTTGATGATTATTGAATATTTATCACGAATTATCATTCAGAATGTTCCGTTTAAAAAAACAGGTTCATTTTGCACATTTTGAACATATTATTCAGCTGATAAGTGTTTTATTAATAATCATTATTCATTTGCTAATAATCATTGAATATTTATTGCTAATTATTATTCAAAATGTTTGTTTTATTGAGAAAAAGACAGATTAATTTTGAACATTTTATTCAGCCAATAAATGTTTTATTAATAATTATTATTCATTTGCTTTTAACTAATTATCAATCAAAATGTTCTAAAAAAGAAAAGGAAAAACAGATTAATTTTGCACATTTTAACATTTTATTCAGCCAATAAATATTGTATTAATCTTAATTAATTTGTTTATAATCACTGAAGATTTATCACTAATTATATATATTTTTTTAAACTTAGATTTTATAGAGTAAAAAATAGTTCCTTTGATCTCCAGATTTTGGCATAATGATGCTTTTCATCGTTTTCCAAAATAAAAGTCCTTTCTGCATTCACGTCTATCCCAGAATGCCTCTGGTCCCCATCCCAAATGCTGCTCTTGATGTGTGTTTGTGGCCATGGGGTGTCCCGTTTGACATTTTAAGGTGCTCACGAAAGGCACGATGTGCCCTTTTACACTGGACGATTACCCAGCAGGCCATGCTTCAAACAAAGTGTAAACTGGGGTGCCATTTGGGACGGGGCCTATGTGAGCTCATGAGCCGATTAACGCAACGCAGGCCTGTTTTAAATATATATATATATACGCCTTTGAGACATTAGAAACAGTCACATGGTGAGCTGTCAGCTGACTCACGCTGGGTCTGTTCTCTTTCTTTATTACTTTCGTTGACTCATTTCGTTTGAGGTCGTGTTCTGGTTACTTTTAAATGACCACAGTTGTAGATGATATAGGAGAAATATAAAAAATGTCGGGGCTGTTCCCGTGAAAGAAAGAAAGAAGGATTGAAAAGTACATTGGGTTTCCTTCTGGTTAATTTGGATACAAAATGCATGACTAAAAAAGACATTTTTCAGAAGTAAATCACTATAATAGGGCTTTTCTGTGCGATCACTAACATGTTTCGAGTGTGTTGAGTGATTGCTTGCCCACGCTAAAGTTGAGACTATTATATTCTTGTCTGTTTTTTCTTCAGTTTTAGAGTTTGCTAGGTGAAAATTGCACGTTTCGGTTGCTTCGAGAAAAGCACATTTCTCCACAACAAGCCGCGGCGATTCAAGTACGAGCAAAAGCCATTCCGTTCACAGTTCTGACCTCTGGGTGAAGGAGGGTGACGTTTAATTTCACTCTTTTCTGTTTTTAGTTGCACTCACTTTAACATTAGCGCTTAGAGACGGAGGCGTCTACAGCATCTGCTTGTTTTTCTGTCTCGAAACCACAACATTTGAAGTGTCCACAGAAGAAGTCAGAGAGTTAAGGAGGTCTCGGATCATGCAAAGAAAGAAAGAAATTCGGTGGGTTTGGCCTTGTTTTATATATTTTTTTTAGAGTGTTGTTTTTTTCCATATGAAAATCCATTTAATTACAGGATGCCATCAGCTAGACTCTCATTATCTTGTTTTTTGTGTTGTTGTTTCAAGTGTTTTAGGGGGTTTGGGTTTGTGCATTTTACATCGTTTTTTTATCCTCATGCAACTCATTTGTCCTTGCAGAATCTGGTTTGGCCGAGCGCTGGAATGCAACGCTGCTTTTTGAAGTATCCAGTCGTTTGTTTTTGGTCCCTCTTCTCACACACACTTCCTCTCAGAGATGTGCTCGCCCCCCAAAGGATCAAGCATTTGATTACTTTAATTCTTTCTTTTGCCTTCTGTCCTACGGCTAGTCTTCATATCGCAGATGTTTTCTCACGAGAGAGAGAGAGAGAGGAGCGCTTCTTTATTGAATGTATCTTACGAGACTCTCGGGCTCTTGTAATAAAACGAAGACCCTTGTTGTGCTCGTCCTTGACGTTAATAATCATGCTATCTCCCTTTTGCATTCGGGATGAAACCGAATGGCCTTTGAATTGTCAGAGGGAGTGTTTTCCGGACGTCAGGACTCTTGGCACACGAGATGGAAACTGTTGTCCGGCTCAGCCGAGGAGTGAATGTGTCTGTGTTTGTACAGTTATCGCTATCTGTAGTCGTTGGCTGTGTTTGGCTGGAAGTTTCCAGGGTTGACGGGAATCCCAGCGCTCCATAAATGCACAAATGCACGATTATGTTGTACTTATCAACATTTTTATCATGTCTTCTTAGACTTGTGCAACATGCCCTTTACGAGAGTGTTTCAATACTCCAGTTTATCAGCTTGTCAATAACTTCTTTTTACTAACATTACACACATTTTACACACATACGTTGAATATGATGCATGCATGACTTGCATGACACTTTTGTTTGGGAGAAATAGTACAGAGTTTATTATCAATTCACTAAGTTTTTCATGCATTTGCTAGAACAGAAAAATATGCGTTTTTACATGTTTCTGAAGCACAGAACGTGAGCGGACTGATATTTAATCATTTGTGGATTTAAATAAGATTACCTTTGTTTGTCCTTACTCATCCTAACTTAATCTTAAAATCCTTCTGAATATGAAGACATCCAAATATTAATGTGCTAAATTGTGCATATGGATTTTAAAATAATAGTTTAAGAGGATATCGACAGAGCTTTTTCTCATACGGCAAAAGCAAACATTTACCATGGTCTGGCAGTGAAGCTAAAATTCACTTAATTAATTTTATTTCTGAAATTAATTTCTGACATTATTTATACTTATATAGAATATATATTTTTTTTAATTGTAATTTTGTTTCTCAGATAAAGTTGTCTTTAAGCATGCTTAATGACAATATTAATAATGTCATTATCAGTAGTTATTATAGTAATTTAATAATGATATAATTTAAATAAGTATTAATTACATACATATATAATTTAAATAAATATATATATATATATATATATAATTTAAATGTGTATATATATATATATATATATATATATATATATAATTTAAATGTATATGTATATACACTCACCTAAAGGATTATTAGGAACACCTGTTCAATTTCTCATTAATGCAATTATCTAATCATCCAATCACATGGCAGTTGCTTCAATGCATTTAGGGATGTGGTCCTGGTCAAGACAATCTCCTGAACTCCAAACTGAATGTCAGAATGGGAAAGAAAGGTGATTTAAGCAATTTTGAGCGTGGCATGGTTGTTGGTGCCAGACGGGCCGGTCTGAGTATTTCACAATCTGCTCAGTTACTGGGATTTTCACGCACAAACATTTCTAGGGTTTACAAAGAATGGTGTGAAAAGGGAAAAACATCCAGTATGCGGCAGTCCTGTGGGCGAAAATGCCTTGTTGATGCTAGAGGTCAGAGGAGAATGGGCCGACTGAGTCAAGCTGATAGAAGAGCAACTTTGACTGAAATAACCACTCGTTACAACCGAGGTATGCAGCAAAGCATTTGTGAAGCCACAACACGCACAACCTTGAGGCGGATGGGCTACAACAGCAGAAGACCCCACCGGGTACCACTCATCTCCACTACAAATAGGAAAAAGAGGCTACAATTTGCACAAGCTCACCAAAATTGGACAGTTGAAGACTGGAAAAATGTTGCCTGGTCTGATGAGTCTCGATTTCTGTTGAGACATTCAGATGGTAGAGTCAGAATTTGGCGTAAACAGAATGAGAACATGGATCCATCATGCCTTGTTACCACTGTGCAGGCTGGTGGTGGTGGTGTAATGGTGTGGGGGATGTTTTCTTGGCACACTTTAGGCCCCTTAGTGCCAATTGGGCATCATTTAAATGCTACGGCCTACCTGAGCATTGTTTCTGACCATGTCCATCCCTTTATGACCACCATGTACCCCATCCTCTGATGGCTACTTCCAGCAGGATAATGCACCATGTCACAAACCTCGAATCATTTCAAATTGGTTTCTTGAACATGACAATGAGTTCACTGTACTAAAATGGCCCCCACAGTCACCAGATCTCAACCCAATAGAGCATCTTTGGGATGTGGTGGAACGGGAGCTTCGTGCCCTGGATGTGCATCCCACAAATCTCCATCAACTGCAAGATGCTATCCTATCAATATGGGCCAACATTTCTAAAGAATGCTTTCAGCACCTTGTTGAATCAATGCCACGTAGAATTAAGGCAGTTCTGAAGGCGAAAGGGGGTCAAACACAGTATTAGTATGGTGTCCCTAATAATCCTTTAGGTGAGTGTATATATATATATATATATATATAATTAATTTTAATTATTGCTTCTTCTTCTTCTTCTTCTTCTTCTTCTTCTTCTTCTTCTTCTTCTTCTTCTTCTTCTTCTTCTTCTTCTTCTTCTTCTTCTTCTTATTATTATTATTATCTTTGAACTTTTACTTGGAAACAAAGATATCAAATTAAGAATAATATTATAATTTTTTTGCACTGTAATAACCAAAAACTTGTCTTTGCTTTATTTAAATTTTTTTAGTGGTGTATTCATAATTAAGTATTCTTACTTTATTTTAATGTTCTAGTATTTGTTTGTGCATAATGATTTTCATATTAACAGCAATTGCATATTGGGGCAAAATATCATAATCTTCAATTAGACAATATTGATATTCACAGCTAAAAACCCACATTGGTGGAATATTGTTCCCCAGACCGGGTCGAATCCCGACCCTTACCGGCTCGATAACTGACAGTGAACCCGTGATTTGATCTGTGAGAGAGTTTCCTCTCAGGGTCTGCATGTTCTTCATCCTCAGAATGAGACTCAAGCCTTCTCTCACCCGTACTTCTCTCACCCGTACTTCTCTCACCCGTACTTCTCTCACCCGTACTTCTCTCACCCGTACGCCTCTCACCCGTACTTCTCTCACCCATACTTCTCTCACCCGTACGCCTCTCACCCATACTTCTCTCACCCGTACGCCTCACCCATACTTCTCTCACCCGTACTTCTCTCACCCGTACGCCTCACCCATACTTCTCTCACCCGTACTTCTCTCACCCGTACTTCTCTCACCCGTACTTCTCTCACCCGTACTTCTCTCACCCGTACTTCTCTCACCTCTCTCACCCGTACTTCTCTCACCCGTACTTCTCTCACCCGTACTTCTCTCACCCGTACTTCTCTCACCCGTACGCCTCTCACCCGTACTTCTCTCACCCGTACTTCTCTCACCCGTACTTCTCTCACCCGTACTTCTCTCACCCATACTTCTCTCACCCGTACGCCTCTCACCCGTACTTCTCTCACCTCTCTCACCCGTACTTCTCTCACCCGTACTTCTCTCACCCATACTTCTCTCACCCATACTTCTCTCACCCGTACTTCTCTCACCCGTACGCCTCTCACCCGTACTTCTCTCACCCGTACGCCTCTCACCCGTACTTCTCTCACCTCTCTCACCCGTACTTCTCTCACCCGTACTTCTCTCACCCGTACGCCTCTCACCCGTACGCCTCTCACCCATACTTCTCTCACCCGTACGCCTCTCACCCGTACTTCTCTCACCTCTCTCACCCGTACGCCTCTCACCCGTACTTCTCTCACCCGTACGCCTCTCACCCGTACTTCTCTCACCTCTCTCACCCGTACTTCTCTCACCCGTACTTCTCTCACCCGTACGCCTCTCACCCGTACGCCTCTCACCCGTACTTCTCTCACCCGTACTTCTCTCACCCGTACGCCTCTCACCCGTACTTCTCTCACCTCTCTCACCCGTACGCCTCTCACCCGTACTTCTCTCACCCGTACGCCTCTCACCCGTACTTCTCTCACCCGTACTTCTCTCACCCGTACGCCTCTCACCCGTACTTCTCTCACCTCTCTCACCCGTACGCCTCTCACCCGTACGCCTCTCACCCGTACGCCTCTCACCCATACTTCTCTCACCCGTACTTCTCTCACCTCTCTCACCCGTACGCCTCTCACCCGTACGCCTCTCACCCATACTTCTCTCACCCGTACGCCTCTCACCCATACTTCTCTCACCCGTACTTCTCTCACCCGTACTTCTCTCACCCGTACGCCTCTCACCCGTACGCCTCACCCATACTTCTCTCACCCGTACTTCTCTCACCCGTACTTCTCTCACCCGTACGCCTCTCACCCGTACTTCTCTCACCCGTACTTCTCTCACCCGTACGCCTCTCACCCGTACGCCTCTGCTTGCTGTGTCTTCTCCTGTAGTTCAGTATCAGATGGAGATGATGAGGAGCTTGCGTCATGTGAACATCGATCATCTTCACGTGGGTTGGTACCAGTCCACCTTCTACGGGTCTTTCGTGAGCCGGGCTCTCCTGGACTCTCAGTTCAGTTACCAGCACGCCATCGAGGAGTCCGTCGTGCTCATATACGGTACGGCTCTCCTCTGTCAGTCAGCATGCGCTCATACAGTACAACCAGATCCGAATTTATCAAAGATTTTATTTATTTATTTAGCAAGAGCACACATTATTACATTGATCAAAAGTGACAGTAAAGAATTTTTATTTTGTTGCAAATTTTTTTTATTTCAGATAAATGCAAGTTTTGAACCTTCTATTTATCAAAGATTCCTGGGGGAAAAATTGGCCACAAAAATATGAAGCATTTATTAACATTCATAATAATCAGAAATGTTTCTTGATCATCAAATCATCATATTAGAATGATTTCTGAAGGATCTATCTTTCTAGCTATTTTTCTAGCTATCTTTCTATCTACTACACATACATACATACACACACACACACACAGAGAGAGAGAGAGAGCATATTTCAGCACCCTCATCCAAACACACACACACACACACACACACACACTTCTTTCCTACTGCACTGCTTCTCCCTCTCTCTCTCTCTCTCTCTCTCTCTCTCTCTCCCCTCTCTCTCTCTCTCTCTCTCTCCCCCTCTCTCCCCCTCTCTCTCCCCCTCTCTCCCCCCCTCTCTCTCTCCCTCTCTCTCTCCCTCTCTCCCTCTCTCCCTCTCTCTCTCCCCCCTCCCCCCCTCTCCCTCTCTCCCTCTCTCCCTCTCTCTCTCCCTCTCTCCCTCTCTCTCTCCCTCTCTCTCCCTCTCTCTCCCTCCCCCCTCCCCCCCTCCCTCCTCTCTCCCTCTCTCTCTCCCCCCTCCCTCCCTCCCCTCCCTCTCCTCTCTCTCTCCCTCTCTCTCCTCTCTCTCTCTCTCTCTCTCTCTCTCTCTCTCTCTCTCTCTCTCTCTCTCTCTCTCTCTCTCTCTCCCTCTCCCTCTCTCTCCCTCTCCCTCTCTCCCTCTCTCCCTCTCTCTCTCTCTCTCTCTCTCTCTCTCTCTCTCTCTCTCTCTCTCTCTCCCTCTCCCTCTCTGCTTTCCTCTTGTGTAAACAGAGGCTGGTGTGTGTATCAGCCTCGTCTAGACAGGGTTTCCTCCCGGTGTTTATTTAGCCTGCTATCGCAGAGCTGATGTGTGTCTTCAGGAGTGGATTCAGGACCTGGACACCCGGATCCTCCGGCACAGACACACACCAATCCCAGGAACCGTCAGACCAGCTGCTTTTACAATTCAACTCATTTCCTTTAATTGTCATTGCATGTATTATACAATGAAATAAATGAGCAAACCTTACGGTGCATCCACACATGACAACACAAAGATATCGCACAATGTTGTCACAAAGTGACCCTAACTGTAATTTACATGCATTTGGCAGACGCTTTTTATCCAAAGCGACTTACATTGCATTTCAAGGCACACATTTTACATTCTTATCAGTTCTTGCTTCTTCCCTAGGAATCGAACCCATGAGCTTGACGTTGCAAGCGCCGGCGCTCTACCGTTTGAGCAACAGGAAAGCTGTGATTAGTGCACTTGAATCATGACTATTCAAGGTGTAATCAAAAGTTCAGATCCGTTTCCCTTAAACTCACACAAACAAAACTTGTGTTCGCCCTCCTCGCTGAAACGATCTCGGATTACACTCGGATTGAAAGGAGACGTAAACACAAAACTTTAACTGTTCTCCGCAGCGCTCGTGGTCGTGGTCCACGCTGTCTGTAAGTTTCCTCAGACTTCGCCAGATGTGGATCCCGATCAGAGTGTTTGTTCAGCTCCTCCTCGTGGTTTCAGGCCGGCGCTCCTCACTAAAAATATATCAGACACCTCTCAGCTGCCAGAAACCCCACCCGGCCCCGAGAGCGAAGGCACCAACAATGAGAGCATTCAGAGAGCCGGCGGTTCATGTGTTCTTCAGGCTCTCCGACACAAGTGGGTGGATAAAAGAAAAAAGAAAAAAGAAGCTAAATGCAAATGGTCATTTAGTGGGGTTGAGACCACTAGTGAAATGTTTTTTTAAAAATATTTTGGGATTCTTTCTGATTTATTACTGAAGGTTTTATCACAAATTAAGTCATTCACTGTCATTCATAATTCAATTCCATTTCTTATTCTTATATGTGACCTTTGACCACAAAACCAGTCACATGGGTCAGTTTTTTAAATTGAGATTTATACATGAATAAATAGGCTTTCCATTGATGTATGGTTTGTCAGGATATGATAATATTTGGTCGAGATACTATTAGAAAATCTGGAATCTGAGGGTGCAAAAAAATCGAAACATTGAGAAAATCATCTTTAAAGTTGTTCATTTATGTTGGCGATTGTGCTGCATTCACTCACAGAAATACATGTTTTATATATTTACGGTAGGAAATTTACAAAATATCTTCATTGAACATGATCTTTACTTAATATCCTCATGATTTTTGGCATAAAAGAAAAATCGATCATTTTGACCCATACAATGTATTAATATATAATAATAAATAATAATAATAATAAACCCATGTGACTCGTGACTGATTTTGTGATCCAGGGTCACATATTCATTTTCATTTATTATTATTATTAATTAGTGCTGGGCATCAATCAATCATGATTAATCGCATCCAAAATAAAAGTTTGTGTTTACATAATATATGTGTGTGTTTTATTATTTTGTATATATAAATACACACGTATGCATGTATATATTTAAGAAATGTTTGCATGTGTATATACTGTATATGTATATGTATATATATATATATATATATATACACATAATTTATATTATATATAAATATTTCATATATAAATAACATTTTTTTCTTAAATATATTTAATTTGAATTAGCTTTATTCAACCAGGAGAGAAGACTCACTTAAGAGATTCAAATCTCTTTTACTGTAGTGTCCTGGCCAAGATAGGCAGCCAAGTTTGCATATATATTTACATCAATTATACTGTACATCAAAGTTACAACATTAAAAAAACAAACAAACAAACAAAAAACATATACATGCATGTTTGCGTATTTATAAATACAAAATAACGATACACAGTACACACACACACACATATATTTTGAAAACACAAACTTTTATTTTGGATGCGATTAATCGCGATTAGTTGTTGCCTAGCGCTATTATTAATATTATACAATATGACATTAGTGAAAATGCTTCTGTTTATTAATGTTTGTTTATTTATTTCATTTAATTTCAAATGATATGTAAGGAATTCTTAGAAAGAGTTTTTAGGAAATATTATGTCGGTATGCTTGATTTTATGTTAGTAATGGGTCGAGTTGAAGTAATAAAACAGGTTAATTAGAGGAAGTCGTTCAAAAGTCCACTAGTGAACCATTCGTGATAATATTTCTGATTCGTGCTCTTTCTAAACGAACAATTATTTATTTATTTAGTTAGTTAGTGGAAATAAACAAACCTGTTAATTAGAGGGAGTGTCCACATATGGCGGGAATGACATGTGATGCTAGGTCACATGATAATGACAACATGGAGAATGTATACATTCGGATTAAATTCATACATGCATTCATATCATATACAACATACTTTATAGCAGTCGTGAAGTAATTACTTATTCGAAATAAGCACCTACTCGAGAGAATATGACACTCAGATTGACTTCAGATCCATTCTCATTAGCTCTTCTGCACAGGTCTGACTCTCATTTCAAGTTGTGTACACTGTTATTACAGAAGTATTGTGCATGGCACTCAGAAGTGGAGCATAAATACATCCTCAAACCTGATATTGATTCATTCCTCACCTTTTCAACAGGTTCTTGAAGAAGACTAGCTCTGTGTGTCTGACAGATCTTGAGATCTCCTTGAGTTGTCTTTAGCTCTTGTGCAATTGTTAAGGACGTTTCAAGACCGTATGAAAAGACAGACAATCATTTTTCCACAATGTCTAAATGCATTTCATATCAGAACGGATTCGCTCTGTAAATCCTGTCTTTGTATAGCAGATAACGGGTAGAGCTGACTGCCAATCTTTTGCCCATCTTCTATATTAATGAAGCTTTTTTTGACTCAGAATGTCAGGCTTCTGCCAGTGGATTAAGTCTCCTGGTAGATTAACATCTCCTGCATCTGTTCAAACTTTAAATCTTCAGTTTGACCTTTCATGCGGTTGTTAAACAAGCCTTTATTGCTGTTAGGTTTTTTTTTTTTTGGTCTTGCCAGAGATGTGTATTGTTTCTGAAGCTTAGATGTGTTCAACACTTCAGCTCGTCTGCTGTCTTCTGAAAAGTCTTCCATGTTTTATCTCTCTTTCTCTGTAGATCCTCTGAAGACGGCACAGGGTTCGTTGTGTCTGAAAGCGTACAGGTTGACCCCAAAACTCATGGAGATCTGTAAAGAGAAGGACTTCTCAGCAGAGGGGTAAGCCTGAAGTTATGCAGGTGGACTAATATATCAAAAGTAGAAATTTATTTTAGGAAAATCAACATACATTACATTACATTACATTACATTACATTACATTACATTACATTACATTACATTATATTATATTATATTATATTATATTATATTATATTCAAAATGTTTTATATTATTATATTATATTTTTAGTTTATTATATTATATTATGTTTTATTTATTATATAATATAATTATTTTTTATTAATATATATTCTTCCTAAATTTATTTCTTATATTATATTATATTATATTATATTATATTCAAAATGTTTTATATTATTATATTATATTTTTAGTTTATTTTATTATATTATGTTTTATTTATTATATAATATAATTATTTTTTATTAATATATATTCTTCCTAAATTTATTTCTAAATGTGTCAGATAATAATATATTATTTTATATTATACTATGTTTATTATTAAAGTACATTTACATTTTTAATTATATATTCTTCCTAAATTTATTTCTAAATGTGTTGTATAGTTTTTCTTTTGTCAAAGATATATTTATTTATTTATTGGGGTTGCCCAGTTTCAAAATGTATTATTATATTATATTATATTATATTATATTATATTATATTATATTATATTATATTATATTATATTATATTATATTGTTATATTCAAAATGTTTTATATTATTATATTATTTTTTTAGTTTATTATATTATGTTTTATTTATTATATAATATTATTATTTTTATTTCTTAATATATATTCTTCCTAAATTTATTTCTAAATGTGTCCAATTATACTATGTTACTTTAAATTATACTATGTTTATTATTAAAGTACATTTGCATTTTTTATTATATATTCTTCCTAAATTTATTTCTAAATGTGTTGTATAGCTTTTCTTTTGTTATAGCTTTTCTTTTGTTAAAGATGGGGTTGCCCAATTTCAAAATTGATTATGATATTATATTATATTATATTATATTATATTATATTATATTATATTATATTATATTATATTATATTATATTATATTATATTATATTTTTTATTATATATTCTTCCTAAATTTAATTCTAAATGTTTTATAGTTTTTCTTTTATTTGCTATAAGATGTCATTCATATATATGTGTATATAATATATATACATATTTATATATATTTATTTATTTTATTATATATATTATTATATATATTTCAAAATGTATATATTATATTATGTTGTATTATATTTTAATATTATATAATCTTCACACATTCATTTATAAATATGTCATATAGCTTTTATTTTATTTGTTAAAGCTATTATATATTTTTGCCGACAAAACCTAGAATAATTGGTATTGGGGAATGATTGGCTGAGAGTCTGGATAAAGGGTCGATTGGTCAGAAACGCTTGACACACACACACACACACACAAACACACACACACACACACACACACACACACACACACACACACACACACACACACACACACACACACACACACACACACACACACACACACACAGACTCGCATTGCTTTGTTGACTTCATCCTCCTTTCAGAAAGTGCCTTTGAAATCAGTTGACTAATCAGCCTCGAGTGCTCGTCTAATGGAGCGATTAGTGATGGAGAAGAGTTGAAATCATCCACTCATTTAATTAGAGTGATCAGTTCATTACAGGAGTCCCGACCACAAGCAGACCTTAATGAGCGACAGAAAACAAGCTAGCGATGTGAGTTTCTGTCTTTATACCCAAAGAGCAACAGGATTTTGATTCGATTTGATTATTAGACTAAATAATAGTGAAAAATGCACTCATTTGTCAAGGATAGTTTAAACATAACTTATTTCCATTGTGGATGTAAAGCACAACTTCACTCCTATATAGACAGGTTATCTTGGCACTGCATACTGTTATACTGTTATACTGTTATACCTACAACACTACAATAAGAACACACATTTCCAATATACATCACAATTTAACATCCACCCAAAAACATTAATACAAATGAATCACTAAAACAACTTATCTAATAGCCAACTTTTAACTTTCATACTATAACCAACCATATTTGACATACTCTTTACATCTATAGGCAACTCTTTCCTGAGTATTCAAAAGACGTTCGACCGTACATTGTTTTGAAACGACATAATGTACTTTAATATCCATTAGACTCTGCCTAGTATTATAACAGTGTTTCTCTTTTATCAATTATCTTGTGTACCATCTTTAAATTAAAGTGCACAACTCTGCTTTCTATAGGTAACCAGTTAAGATGTCTAAAAGGGGAAGCATCAACACGTGTAAAACTATTAAAACCTAAACCCAACCGTATCAGTTTATTTTGAGATCTCTGTAACTTAACCAGCCATAAACGACATCCAAGAAATGCATGCGTGCTCCAGATGACATAGCACTGAACATGATGAAAGTATTTTTTAATTTTGCCTATCCAAAAAACGATCACATCTGGCATCCTAGCATTAACCTTCCCTAACATTTTCATAGCCATACTTGTACCACTTAAATCATTGTCCCACAGGACATTTTGTCCCTCTTTGAAATCTCAGTGGCCATAACCTGGTCCTTCGGATTTCCGCACAGCCGTTTCACTTTCAATATGGACTGACAATAGCACTGGAAACTTGACGTATTTTGTGTAGTAAGTGTGTGATAGCAAACAAAAATGATGTTTCGGGTTTTACCTCGATTTTTAGTTTTAAGTTTTGGTTCGTTATTTGATACTGCAAGGGAAAAAACAATCCTTTTTTAACATCAAACAGTCATTTAATTAACAAACTATGTCTGTCTTTAAAAAATGTCTACCAATATTGCTGCTACACACTGCAGATTATAATATGGCCCCCAGAATATTTAGTTTGTATGCATATCTGAACATGCAATATATCAAAAGAAAGAACAGAGCCTATGCTTTTAAACAAAAACTTTTTATCAACACTTGAATGTGGATGAGTTTCATAAAAAAGCAACATTTTGAACAAAAAGCTGAGAAAATTGAGTTTTTTTAAAGACTAATGTGCATAAGCAATGCTTTTATCGCTTGTTTCTGCTCCTTTTTTTCCTGTGTTTTCATCCGGAGAGTCTGTACTCTTTCAGAAGCTGCGTAACAGCACCACCTACCGTATAACAGTGAAAACACAGAGAGCCGATTCCGTCACTGGCGGGGAAAGAGTTAATGTAAAGCACGTTGCATGTTTGACAACTTTAATCCATAGACTGTAAAAAAAGATGGACGACACCAAGATATCAAGGTCCTGCCCTCACACACACGCACACACACACTCCTGCAGAAACGCAGAACAACTCATTCTGTCGGTGTGAAATAAACAGTTATGGACATGTGGAAATTAAAGTTTAAGTTCCAGTCTCCTCCCGAAAATCCCCCAAAACAGTCCGTTGGTGCCTCAGTGACTTCGTTTAGAGAACCTGTCAATCACAGCTGTCAATCATGACGGTTGCTAACCCTAACCCTAACCCATCCCATTTTTATAGCATCAAATAACTTACTAAGACCAAACTTATATCAAAAGACAAACTCTTAAACTTACATCAGCGTGATTAAAAACTACATAACATGACAGAAAACATCTTTGGAAAAAAGTGTAATTTGATTGTTTAGTTTCCATCGTGTTCATTAGACTTCATGGAGAGGGCGGGGTTTATGAGCTATGAGCTGTAGAAGTGTGTGCAACATCAAATATATCCATATTGTCCATTCTAGAGGGAAACTCTTGAGTTACGCTCCACATGTGCAGCGGTGTTAAAAAATACTCTGTTCGTTTGGAACATTTGCATCCCGAACCAAAAGACCCGTCCTGAAGCTTCCAGATTCTGATGCTTGTCCATGTCGATCTGTGTTCTGTGTGTGTCCAGGCTGAAGAAAGCTAGCGTGGGATTCGAGAAGATGTTCGAGGAGGTGCCGATTGTCATCAAGAACTCTCATCTCATCAGCGTTCTCCTGTGGGAACTGGAGGACAAATCCACTGCAGCTGATAAACACGAGCTCCTCAACCTCTCCAGCAGGTCTGAACACACACACACACACACACACACACACACACTGCAGCTGATAAACATGAGCTCCTCAACCTCTCCAGCAGGTCTGAACACACACACACACACACACACACACACACACACACTGCAGCTGATAAACACGAGCTCCTCAACCTCTCCAGCAGGTCTGAACACACACACACACACACACACACACACACACACACACTGCAGCTGATAAACACGAGCTCCTCAACCTCTCCAGCAGGTCTGAACACACACACACACACACACACACACACACACACTGCAGCTGATAAACACGAGCTCCTCAACCTCTCCAGCAGGTCTGAACACACACACACACACACACACTCACACACATACACACACACACACACACACTGATGTGAATAAGCACGTGTGTAACTGTGAGATCTCCCCGATGATTCTCGCTCACATCATCAGTAACTCTTCTCTGATGAGCTGATCAGAGGTCAGAGGTCAGTGTCGTCCAGCTGATGTTCACGCCTTTCATTCCAGACCGTCTAAATAAAAGGCTTTTGTGAATCTGTGCGAGGCGTTTTACCTCTTGAACATTCAGATGTGACGGTTCACAAGCAGCTTTACTCCTGACTCTGACAGAAGCCAGACATCGCTTACCTTTATCTGACAGAGCAAATGTGGGGATGAATTTAAAGACACAATTTCCAGGGAGGGTTTTACTGTGCGCTGAATTCATCTCTTCCTATGAACCATCGGCACTGTCACCAGAACATCACGTCTGCAGCTCATCTCTGCCTTCAGCAATCTCAGATCCAACATCTGCAATCTCAGATCCAAACATCTGCAATCTCAGATCCAAACATCTGCAATCTCAGATCTACAATCTCAGATCCAAACATCTGCAATCTCAGATCGAACATCTGCAATCTCAGATCCAAACATCTGCAATTTCAGATCCAAACATCTGCAATCTCAGATCGAACATCTGCAATCTCAGATCCAAACATCTGCAATCTCAGATCCAAACATCTGCAATCTCAGATCTGCAATCTCAGATCCAAACATCTGCAATCTCAGATCGAACATCTGCAATCTCAGATCCAAACATCTGCAATTTCAGATCCAAACATCTGCAATCTCAGATCGAACATCTGCAATCTCAGATCCAAACATCTGCAATCTCAGATCCAAACATCTGCAATCTCAGATCTGCAATCTCAGATCCAAACATCTGCAATCTCACATCGAACATCTGCAATCTCAGATCCAAACATCTGCAATCTCAGATCCAAACATCTGCAATCTCAGATCCAAACATCAGCAATCTCAGATCGAACATCTGCAATCTCAGATCGAACATCTGCAATCTCAGATCGAACATCTGCCATCTCAGATCCAAACATCTGCAATCTCAGATCGAACATCTGCAATCTCAGATCCAAACATCTGCAATCTCAGATCCAAACATCTGCAATCTCAGATCCAAACATCTGCAATCTCAGATCCAAACATCTGCAATCTCAGATCGAACATCTGCAATCTCAGATCCAAACATCTGCAATCTCAGATCCAAACATCTGCAATCTCAGATCGAACATCTGCAATCTCAGATCGAACATCTGCAATCTCAGATCCAAACATCAGCAATCTCAGATCGAACATCTGCAATCTCAGATCGAACATCTGCAATCTCAGATCCGAACATCTGCAATCTCAGATCCAAACATCTGCAATCTCAGATCGAACATCTGCAATCTCAGATCCAAACATCTGCAATCTCAGATCCAAACATCTGCAATCTCAGATCGAACATCTGCAATCTCAGATCCAAACATCTGCAATCTCAGATCCAAACATCTGCAATCTCAGATCGAACATCTGCAATCTCAGATCCAAACATCTGCAATCTCAGATCCAAACATCTGCAATCTCAGATCCAAACATCTGCACAACCGCTTATCTTTAGCAATGCTCCTGAGTTTAAGAATAATCCACAGGTCTCAGTTTGTGAGGACTTTTGTGATAGATTTCCACAATGAAATAGTATTTCAGAAGTTTAATTTTACATATTTTTTCTGTGTATGTACATTACCGTTCCAATAGTTTGGTACGATTTTTTCTTTAAAAAAAAAATAAATTCATAATTTTCTATTCATCAAATAATTCAGAAAAAAATCCACAGAAATATGAAGCAACATTGATAATAATCATAAATGTTTCTTGAGCATCAAATCATCATATTAGAATGATTTCTGAAGGATCATGTGACACTGAAGACTGGAGTGATGATGCTGAAAATATATTAAAAATGGAATATATTAAAATTACTGTAAACCAATGGTGTCATCGAACCAGTGCTATTTTAGAATTATTAAGATACGATTATAGTTTTTATTAATATTTGAATTTTATTTTATTTTATTTTATTAACTTTCATTTAACTTCATGCAACAAATTTTTTTTTATTTTTTTATTTTTAGTTCACTCTAATATCAAATGCATCAAATGAGTTGCTCTTGCCCAGTTGTGTGGCATCTTGGACCACAAAACCAGTCACATGGGTCATTTTTTGAAATTGAGATTTATACATCATCTGAAAGCTGAATAAATAAGCTTTCCATTGATGTATGGTTTGTTAGGATAGAACAATATTTGGTACAATACAACTATTGTAAATCTGGAATCTGAGGGTGCAAATAAAATCGAAACATTGAGAAAATCTTTACTTAATATCCTAATGATTTTTGGCATAAAAGAAAAATCGATCATTTTTACCCATACAATGTATTGTTGACTATTGCCACAAATATACCAGTGCGACTCGTGACTGGTGTCGGATCCAGGGTCACATATGTGAAATTTACTTAAAAAATATGCGTGTGAAATTTACAAAAACAATATTTGTGCAAAAACTTGCCAAAGAAAAATTCAGTAATTTTTACTTACTGTTTTTTTCAGTGTGCCTGTTTTAGTGACTGACCTCATGCTCACGCTGAATCAAC